>NC_136336.1:4394109-4574839 GCF_964198595.1 Lampetra fluviatilis
TGCGAGTCAGTGACTGCTTTAGTGTTAAAATATGGTGCTGTATTTTTATGATAGTGCATTTATAATATCATCTTATGTAGATAGCCACATTTACTTAATATTTTTCTTCTGCAGTTTTTATTGAAAATGCAATATTTGATATCTGAAAAAACCTGATGTGATAGACACAAACTGATGCCAGATTTGGAATCAGCACCCCAAAATTACCTTAAAACCTCGATTTAAAGCTTTCGTGACTGCAGGGATTCATCTTCTTGGTTCTTTCGGTAAAGTCACGTAGAATGGAAATAATAAAATAATAAAAATAAAACATAATAAAATAATTCTCACGACGTTTCGGCCTGTTCTCCACCTGAACAGGCCGAAACGTCGTGAGAATTATTTTATTATGTTTAATTTTTATTATTTTATCATTTCCATTCTACCTTAAAACCGTTGGAATACCTTATGCCAGAAAAAGTGTGTCGACCAGTGTAATAGTCAATCTCAATCGGCCCGCTTTAACCGAACCGAATCGGGTCGCGTGGGGCAGCGACTCCATCAATGCCCCTCCCCCACGCTCCGTCCTCCTGCCAGCGGCATCAAGCCTGGCTCCCGGGTCTCCGCTCTCTCTCTCTCTCTCCTCGGCCCAGGGGCCACCGCTCCGGTCTTTCCAGAGCGATCGCGCGCGGCCTCTGGGTCTGATGCCCTGGACGGACATCCTCTGAACGTCTCTCGCGGGCGAGGAATCTTTCTTGCGGCGTCCTTAAGCAGAGGAGCCCAACCACTGTAGCTGGATTCGCTCCACGCTCAATCGGTGCCCGACCCGACGTCGCGTATCCGGCGTAAGCTTGTATGATTTAAGCAATATATATGTGTTCATCTTCCTGGTTCTTTCGGTAAAGTCACGTAGAAGGGAAATAACAAAATAATAAAAATAAAACATAATATGTTTTATTTTTATTATTTTATTATTTCCATTCTACGTGACTTTACCGAAAGAACCAAGAAGATGAATCCCTGCAGTCACGAAAGCTTTCAATCGAAATTCAATATTTATGTTCTTTTTTTAATCGCGGTTGCTAAGCGGCCAGCAACACAGCGCTGTTGGGAGCTCTCTGGCTTATAGGAGAGACTCGTGGCGATGAGATGAAGTGGTACAGGTCGTCACAAGACACCGCTACCCTGAATGCCGTTCTGCTTCACGATAATCCTCCTCTCTCCGCCGCAGTGCTTTGTGTCTTCAGGCTCGTCAACTCCCACTGGCAATCCTCCGGGTTTTTTAGCTCTCCACATTAAGCATTAAACATGGGTTCGATTCCCGACCCTGACGCCTGTACAATTGGAGTTTGCGGTGTCTTTCTCATCATCATCATCGCGGTGGCTCGGAGATGTTAACTACCTTGCCTGGTGTACAGGAGGTCGTGGGTTCGATCCCGACCCTGACACCTGTACATTTGGAGTTTGCGGTGTCTCTCTCATCAACATCATCATCATCGCGGTGGCTAGGAGATGTTAACTACCTCGCCTGGTGTACAGGAGGTCGTGGGTTCGATCCCGACCCTGACACCTGTACATTTGGAGTTTGCGGTGTCGCTCTCATCATCATCATCGCGGTGGCTCGGAGATGTTAACTACCTCGCCTGGTGTACAGGAGGTCGTGGGTTCGATCCCGACCCTGACACCTGTACATTTGGAGTTTGCGGTGTCTCTCTCATCATCATCATCATCATCGCGGTGGCTCGGAGATGTTAACTACCTCGCCTGGTGTACAGGAGGTCGTGGGTTCGATCCCGACCCTGACACCTGTACATTTGGAGTTTGCGGTGTCTCTCTCATCAACATCATCATCATCGCGGTGGCTAGGAGATGTTAACTACCTCGCCTGGTGTACAGGAGGTCGTGGGTTCGATCCCGACCCTGACACCTGTACATTTGGAGTTTGCGTGTCTCTCTCTCTCATCATCATCGCGGTGGCTCGGAGATGTTAACTACCTCGCCTGGTGTACAGGAGGTCGTGGGTTCGATCCCGACCCTGACACCTGTACATTTGGAGTTTGCGTGTCTCTCTCTCTCATCATCATCGCGGTGGCTAGGAGATGTTAACTACCTCGCCTGGTATACAGGAGATCGTGGGTTCGATCCCGACCCTGACGCCCACTGTATATTTGGAATCTGCGTGTCTCTCTTTCTCTCTCCCTGTGGTCGCGTGGATTTTTCTCCACGTCCTCCGGTTTTTCCCCTCCACATTTAGAATCGACATCACGCGTTCAGAGTATTCGTCTGCTGCTATTAATGTCCACATGATAAGCCCACTTCGTTGAGCTATCATTGTGATAGCCAGTTCGCTTCTGAAAAAAAACATCTCCATAGCTCAGTGGGCCTTACCTGGTAAAATAAAAAAAAGAGTTTAAAGTTTTTTTTTAATTTAAATTGTAACGGAGCTGCTTGGCTCAATGGGGCCTCGCCAGTTGAGATGATGTAAGCGCACGTGTGTTGAACTTCTTTCGCACCGTACGTGGCCAACCCTGCTAATCGGAGGTGCGGTGTGTGTACGTGTGGTTGAACTTCTTTCACACCGTACGTAGCCAACCCTGCTAATCGGAGGTGCGGTGTGTGTACGTGTGGTTGAACTTCTTTCGCACCGTACGTAGCCAGACCATCTTCTATCCCGATGCCGACTGCTGTGCCTTCGTGGTCGTGGCATCGCCTTGCGTGGGCCTGGACGGAGCCCAAACATATGGTGGCCAATCTGAGCCGCTAACCACAAAGCGCCTTCAGTGAAATTCCGATGGCCAGGGTAGGAACAAAAATATATAATAATAATAATAAATAAATACGCGACCAAAAACTGTTTGCAATTGTGGTTCCCTACGATAAGAATTTAAAAAAGAAAAGCAAAGCCTTCTGACGTTAAAAGGTTGTGCTTTTTAAACCGCCGTGGTACCAGGAACTCCGTTGCGTCTGAGACAATTCATATTTGAACGTGCAGCGTTAATTACGATTTTTTCGTGTGATAATTTAAAATGTTTGCTGGAGGGGCGGGGGGGGGGGTGGGGGGGGGAGGGGCAGGGGGGGGGGGCAGGGGGGCAGGGGGGGCAGGGAGGGGACTAAACGCGCCACGCCACAAAAGGCCCCATAAAAAACAACCTGAGCTCGATGATTCTTGATTCCGTGCCACGGCTGTGAACGTCCACGTGTGTAGTGACTCTGTGTGCAACACAGTAATTTTTTTTGTTCCTGGCTATTAACTGTTATTTCCTAATTGCTTATGCCTCAAAAGTACAGAAAAAGGCTATTATTCCAGACAAACTTTGTTTTCGTGATCAGGACATTGATATTTTGAAATGTACCTATTTTCAACGAGAAAACGGGCGATTTTGTGTCTTTTCGTTCACATAAAGTCAGAAAAAAAAACATATGACTCAAAATTAACATGTATTTATACTAAAGTAATACAAAAATTACTACAAAAGATTTAGACACCAAGGCGCACTACCACAGGCGGGACTGGCCACAGCGGACCGAGTTCTCTGTGGGGAGGAACAACGTCAAGTGGGAGCCACTGGTGGACCCCCGGAAGGTGTTGATGCCACAACTGCACATCAAATTGCGCCTTGTGAAACACTTTGTCAGAGCTGTAGATAGGGAGTCGGCAGCCTTCAAGTGCCTTCAAGACTTCTTCCCTAAGTTGTCTGCGGCAAAGGTCAAAGCTGATGTCTTCGTCGGACCACAGATAAAGAAGATCCTGGAGTGCAATGAATTCCCCAAGAAGCTCACCAGTAAGGAGAAAGCGGCTTGGGACAGCTTTGTCGCAGTGGTTCGTGGCTTCCTGGGCAATCACAAGGTCCAAAACTATGTGGAGCTGGTTGAGACTGGTGAAGAACTACGGCACAATGGGCTGTAGGATGTCCCTCAAAGTCCACATCCTTGATGTTCATCTTGATCAATTCAAGGAGAACATGGGAGCGTACTCGGAGGAGCAAGGCGAGCGCTTCCAACAGGATATACTGGACTTTGAACGCCGCTGCCAAGGACAGTACAACGAGAACATGATGGGAGACTACATTTGGGGGCTGATTCGTGAAAGTGATTTACAGTACAATCGTAAATCTCGAAAAACTACTCGCTTCTAAATCTTTTGTAGTCATTTTTGTATTACTTTAGTATAAATACATGTTCATTTTGATTCATATGTTGTTGTTTTCTGACTTCATGCGTACGAAAAGACACAAATGCGCCCGTTTTCTCATTGAAAATAGGTACATTTCTAAATATCACTGTCCTGGTGACAAATGCAAAGTTTGTGGGGAATAATAGCCATTTCTGTACTTTTTAGGCATAAAAAATTACGAAATAACACTTACTACCCCGAACAACAATTGTGTTACATCGTGGACTCGACAATGCTCTGCTGTTGAACGAGTAATTCGGTCCCGGGGGGGGCGGGGGGGGGCACACCCTTACACCAAAATGTCATTGACCGGCGTGGTGAAGTATGGTCAAACAACCCCTGCAAACTGACACGGTGTGGGGGGGGGGGGGTTCTTCATCCAGCAGTAGAGTGACCGAACGGGGCTGTATATTTAACACGAAGTCAGCTTTGGCGACCAATGTCATCCATAATAAAAGTGTTTTGTTATTGGGGAAGATCGCGTAAATGTGTCGTTAAACCCACCACTACCACCACCACCCGACACAGCCGATTAGTAAAGGTTGTGGTCACTTAAACAAAAAGTGCCATCTAGTGACTAGTTCAGCAACGATCCGGTGTGTTTGAGAGTAAAACCCACGACATGTACAACTCATGAAAACCATTCCTCCGGCCCCTACATTGTTCGTCAATTGCCGCGATTTTGGGCTCTCCACCCCCACCCTTCCCCTGCACACGTTCTTGGAACAAAAAAGTTCCAACTCTAATGCTCACCGGGCCACCGTTCACCTTCCTCCACGGGCCATGTGCGACGTGGGAACCCAGAGACCGCCTCGGTATGTTTATCGCAAGGTGCTCTGCCCCAACATTGCCGTGCTGTGAATGCAATTTTTTCGATTTTCAGGACGCTGTCTTTCCAACAGCTCTGTTCTTCACCTGAGGACGGCTGCTTGCGTTGTGGCCGAAACGTCGTGAGAATTGTATCTTATTATGTTTTATTTTTATTATTTTATTATTTCCCTTCTACGTGGCTTTACCGAAAGAACCAAGAAGATGCAACTGTAATGGCAACAATCGTTCACACAGGAGGCTCGGTGCTAATGTTCTGGAGGCGGAGGGTGTAACCTGCACCCCCACGTGTTTTTTTTCTCGTGCGCATGGGGAGCAGGGACATTTCCCATGCTCCACGCAAACGGCAACCTACTTGCATTGCGCGTTGGGATCCTATGATGAAATGCGCATTAAACATTTGAATGATTGATTTGAAGCTTTCGTGACTGCAGGATTCCATACTCTTTGGTTCTTTCGGTAAAGTCACGTGGGTAGAAAAATAATAAATCGAAACGTCGTGATCTATAACACTGGTCAACAAAATAAAAAATAAAAAATTCTGGCCTGGACTTTTGCAGCTGTTCTAGACTAATTTCAGGGTGCTGATTCCAAATCTGATCTCAGATTTGCTCTATCACATCTCATTTTTAAATCCTTTATATTAAGTTCACTTGCACACTTGCTTGCTTGCTTGCTTACGACCGTGCAAATCTTTCGGTCGTTTTTTAACCCACTTCCCGTGATCCAATCGAGCTGACATTTCCACACAGACTCGTTGTGCGTGACAATTAATGTTCGTGAAATTTTTTTCCCAAAATTTAACACTTTTTAGGACAAAAATATTATATTTAATTACCAATTGCTTAATGGTGCCATGCAATCATCTGACCCATAGGTGGCAACCATCTCAAGCCAGAGGACGAGAGGACTCTAGCCGCCACGCATATAAAGGATTTAGAGTGAAAAACTTTGTTTTTACGGGTTATACTTGTTATGCTATCGGCATACCCCATTTTCATTGATTTCACCCGAAATTAACTCTGTCACTTATGATTGCAAGTTGTTGCGAGTCAGTGACTGCTTTAGTGTTAAAATATGGTGCTGTATTTTTAGGATAGTGTGTTTATAATATCATTTTATATAGCTATCCACATTTATTTAATATTTTTTCTTCTGCAGTTTTTATTGAAAATGCAATATTTAATATATCAAAAACCTGATGTGATAGACAAAAACTGATGCCAGATTTGGAATCAGCACCACCAAAATTACCTTAAAACCCTTGGAATACCTTCTGCCAGAAAAAGTGTGTTGACCAGTGTTGTTTCTCTACCAACGTGACTTTACCGAAAGAATCAATAGGTACATCTTCTTGGTTCTTTCGGTAAAGTCACGTAGAAGGGAAATAATAAAAAATAAAACATAATAAAATAATTTTCACGACGTTTCGGCCACAACGCAAGCAGCCGTCCTCAGGTGAAGAACAGGTCTGTCGGAAAGACAGCGTCTGACCTGTTCTTCACCTGCTTGCGTTGTGGCCGAAACGTCGTGAGAATTGTATTTTATTATGTTTTCTTTTTATTATTTTATTATTTCCCTTCTACGTGACTTTACCGAAAGAACCAAGAAGATGAATCACTGCAGTCACGAAAGCTTTAAATCTAAAAATCAACGGGTATTTGAACTATTACTATAACACACGGAACCCCCAGCTGACCAACCCGCCACTGCCCCTGGGCCGCCAAGCCACACGCGTGAACTCGCCGCCAGCGTTCACCGATACCGGTGAACGCGATTCGTTCTTTTGCGTGAACCGCCACCGCCGCCGTCTTGCTGACACCGGTGAACGCGATTCGTTCGGCGCTGGATGAGCAAAGCCGCTGTTCGCGTGCGTCGGTCTCAGCGCGCCAACACCCGGGTACAAATGTTTTAAGCGAAATAAAAACACCCGCCCCGGCAAAAAATTCGCTCCCAAAATACCGGGCAGCGCCTCGTCACGCCTACCATTCGCACCGTGGGCTACGTATGGTACGAAAGAAGTCCAACATACACCACGTGCATGCGTTACTCTTCCCGGATGTATCTGTTGTTAGTAGTTGAGGGTAGAGCTTGTGATGGGCTGCAGCGCCGTTAGGGCCTTGGTCTGAATAACCTCTCTGACGATAATTGTTTTTTTACCCTTTAATCTGGCAACAAAACTGACACCTTTTTTTACGAGGAGTCATGTTTGCATAGACCACAATACCTGCAGTCATAATGCAAACAAAAAACATAACTCTAATCATGTATGCACTGTCCTTGAAGTTGATTGGTGCACACCCGAGACAGCTTTCCTTAGAGCCTAGTCTCACATGGGTTGGACCAGATGACGCCAAAAGGCGCACAACTCAAAGACAACGCACCACCAGAGTATGAGAGCTCGGGGTAAGCATTTACACCATTGGTTTTTTTTTTGCATTATGACTGCAGGTATTGTGGTCTATGCAAACATGACTCCTCGTAAAAAAAGGTGTCAGTTTTGTTGCCAGATTAAAGGGTAAAAAAACAATCATCATACTTTTTTACTGGCAAATGAGGTACCAATGGTGTAAACCTCTCTGATGCTGAGCGCACAGAGTCATTCACAGAGTCATTCACGGAGTCATTCACGGAGTCATTCACAGAGTCATTCACGGAGTCATTCACGGAGTCACTCACGGAGTCACTCACGGAGTCACTCACAAAGTCATTCACGGAGTCACTCACGGAGTCACTCACGGAGTCACTCACGGAGTCACTCACATAGTCACTCACGGAGTCATTCACGGAGTCACTCACATAGTCACTCACGGAGTCATTCACAGCTCCTTTGTCAATCCGGGGGAGAAGGTGTACCCACACCATGCAGTCGAGGGGGCGGTTTGACCATACTTCACCATGCTGGTCACTTTGTGGGGTGAGGTGGTGGTGGAGTTCGATTCCCTGGTGCCGGGTTCTCAGCGGAGTGCCACGACCACTGCACCACCGCTTTGCCTCCGCCCCAGTGCTGAGCCGTGAGAGCCAAAGGGAGGGATCGTGGTGTTCCATGTCATCGTGGTGTTCCACTGTTTCGTTTGGTTACTAATTCTGGTTCGGTTACCTGTTCTGGTTCGGTTACCTGTTCTGGCTTGGTGACCTGTTCTGGTTTGGTGATTCATTTTGGTTTGGTGACCTGTTCTGGTTTGGTGACCTGTTCTGGTTTGATGATTCATTTTGGTTTGGTGACTCGTTCTGGTTTGGTGATTCATTCTGGCTTAGTGATTCATTCTGGTTTGGTGACCTGTTCTGGTTTGGTGATTCATTCTGGTTTGGTGACTCGTTCTGGTCTGGTGATTCGTTCTGGTGTGCAAGAGGCCGCTCCTCGCTGTGGCGTTGCCGGGTGCCGCGATCAGCGCCGCAGCCGTATGACCGTGACCCTCTCGGTCAGCAAAGTTCAAACTACTCCGAGGTCACGCCGAGAGCGGCGAGCTGGCCGAGTCTCGACAGCTCCACTCGCGGGGCGATCTTTGACAGGAGGACATCGACATTTTTGGGGGTCTCGTCCTCGCTGGCTCTTATAACCTTCTCTACATCATTGTACACTCACCCCCGTTGTTTCTCTATCGTTACCACAGAAATTTGCAATGTTAATAAACACACAGGGTTTGTATTCTTAGATTTTCTTCGGTAAAGTCACGTAGGTAAAAATGTTAAATTATTAAAAGTAAAATAAAAAAATAAAAACCTCTCTCACTTGATACAGCTATCGTGCTGTGACGGTTCCACCTGAAGACGGAAGCTCCGAAACGTCGTGAATTTTTATTTCTTATTTATTTTACTTTTATTAATTTTAAAAAAATTTACCTAAAAAATCCTTGCAGTCACGAAAGCTTCAACTCTAGAACACATGGTTTGCTTAAATAAAAGTGATGTTGTAACTCACGTGTCCCGAGCCTAATTTGCGTTTTCGATTATTTAGCTTCTAACAACAAAAACAAATCTGTCCACGTCTCGCACGCCCAAAGGATTACGGAGTGCACCTCAGGTGAGGGAAGACGAACCACTGCTTTAAGCAAGAAGCAAGAAGGGGCTCACGCCACGCCACGAATGCCCTCGGCCGAGTTCTATCTCCAGTAGTTGAATATATATGGAGAGAGAGAGAGAGCGCGAGAGAGCGATGTTCAAGTAAAAAACAATCGCCCGCAAAGTCTCTGGGGGTTGTTTCTAAATACTCGGTGGCGAGGTGGGGTGGGCATCGCGAACCACCCTCACCCCCGCGTGAGTTTGCTTCGGCCACGTGTCGATCCTCCCACCCACCCACCAACTCACCCACCAACCAACCCCCCCACCAAACCCCCCACCCACCAACCCCCCCACCAACTAACCCACCCACCAACTAACCCACCCACCCACCAACCCACCAACCCCCCCACCAACTAACTCACCCACCAACCAACCCACCCACCCACCAACCAACCCATCCACCAAACCACCCACCAACCCACCAACCCACCAAACCCCCCACCAACTAACTCACCCACCAACTAACCCACCCACCCACCAACCCACCAACCCCCCCACCAACTAACTCACCCACCAACCAACCCACCCACCCACCAACCAACCCATCCACCAAACCACCCACCAACCCACCAACCCACCAAACCCCCCACCAACTAACTCACCCACCAACCAACCCACCCACCAACCCACCAACCCCCCCACCAACTAACTCACCCACCAACCAACCCACCCACCCACCAACCAACCCATCCACCAAACCACCCACCAACCCACCCACCAACCCCCCCACCAACTAACCCACCCACCAACCAACCCACCCACCAACCAACCCACCCACCCACCAACCAACCCACCCACCCACCAACCCACCCACCAACCCACCCACCCACCAACCCACCAACCCCATCGCCGCCTCTGCACCTGCGTGCATAGAGCAGCAGCAGTGGTGTGGGTGGTGGGGGGGGGGAGTGGTGGTGCAGCGGTTAGCGCGCTGCGCCACGATCCCGACCACCCGAGTTCGATTCCCTGCTCACGGCCACCAGCATCAGCAGTGACGATTATCTGAACCGGCCCTGGGCTCTCCTCCTAGGTCGACTCAGCCTCAAACGAGTACCTGGTGGCGATACTGGCCCACCCACCCCCTCGTGTGCCACCTTCACTCGCTAACAGCACTTGCCCCAAGAGTCTGTTGAGGCTACACGGGGGGGGGGTGTGGGATTTTTGCCTTTGGTGGGATAGGCGTGGGAGGAGGGGGGGTCATCACCGCAGTGAGAGCCACCACCACCACCACCCTCTCCGCGGGTGTCATCCGCTCGGATTACAAATTGGCGTGGCGGGAGCGCGCCTCGTCCACCACTCAGAGGCTCGGGGCGGAGCAGCGTCGCCATAAAGGCGAAGGGGGCGGCTTTCTTAAAGTCGTAAGCGATTGAAGCAGCGCGCCACTGCGTCTGCGAAGAGGGACTCGTCGACCGGTGCCAGGCAGTCCCCCCCGGTCCCGAACCCCAATCACCACCTCTCGGTGGCGGCAGCAGCGTCAGGAGCGAACCCGTTGTTAACAAATCCCTCTTCCCCGTGGGACTCCTTAATGCGCACGTGAAATATTGAGGAGCAACTCTGCTGCTGCTGCTGCTACGTGTCTGTGACCCCCCGTTGTGTCGCTCACGCCTGAGCACGATGATGATCCGGAGGACCTTTTGGCTGCTGGCGGTGCAAGCGTTATTGGCCGTCACTGTGAGATGTCAAGACGATGCACCCCGTGAGTCAAACTTTGCATTGTTTATGGGTTTGCGCGCGCGTGTCTGTGTGTGCCTGTGTGTGTGTGTGTCTGTGTGTGTCTGTGTGTGTGTGTGTTTCTGTTGGGAGATGTCGCGAGTGTGTCTGTGTGTGTCTGTGTGTGTGTGCTTCTGTTGGGAGATGTCGCGCGCGCGTGTGTGTCTGTGTGTTCTTCTGTTGGGAGATGTCATGCTTATGTGTGTGTGTTCTTCTGTTGAAATATGTCATGCGTGTGTGTGTATGTGTTCTTCTGTTGGGAGATGTCACGTGTGTTTGTCTGTGTGTTCTTCTGTTGGGAGATGTCATGCGTGTGTGTGTCTGTGTGTGTGCTTCTGTTGGGAGATGTCGCGCGCGCGTGTGTGTCTGTGTGTTCTTCTGTTGGGAGATGTCACGCTTATGTTTGTGTGTTCTTCTGTTGAAAGATGTCATGCGTGTGTGTGTCTGTGTGTTCTTCTGTTGAAAGATGTCATGCGTGTGTGTGTCTGTGTGTTGTTCTTTTGGGAGATGTCACGGGTGTTTGTCTGTGTGTTCTTCTGTTGGGAGATGTCATGCGTGTGTGTGTCTGTGTGTTGTTCTGTTGGGAGATGTCATGCGTGTGTGTGTTTGTGTTCTTGTGTTGGGAGATGTCACGTGTGCGCGTGTGTTCTTCTGTTGAGAGATTTCGCTCGGGTTGGGATGCGCCCACCGGTGTAGTTTGTCACAAGTCGCGTGTTTATTTATTTTATTGTGGTGCTGGTAAGAGGAGGGAGCCCATTGAGACTGGGAGTTTTGAGTTTCGCTTCGGGATGAACGCTGGAAGAATCGTCACGCTCGCTTCGTTATGACGGCAACGGTGCGAATTAGTATTCGTTTTTTTTTGTTCTCTCTGCAAAACATAAATAGTTTTAACTTTCGAGATTTCAAAATAAAAGTTATTTGGATTTGATGGCACGGTCAAATGTGACGTGCACCGTTCGCGCCGCTGATGAACTTCGTATCAACGCATTCGACACTCTGGGTTACATTTAATTTATTTTTAAGCAATGGTCCCTTAAATTTGTATTTAAAGTTTTCGTGACTGCAGGGATTCATATTCTTGGTTCTTTCGGTAAAGTCACGTAGAAGGGAAATAATAAAATAATATAAATATAAAACAATAAAAATTCTCACGACGTTTCGACTTGCTGTGGATTTTACACCTGATGACGTCGTGATAATTTTTATTGTTTTATATTTATATTATATTATTATTTCCCTTCTACGTGACTTTACCGAAAGAACCAAGAATAACAATGGTCCCTTCTTAACAAAAACATATTTTGATTGAATGTGCGATGAATTAATGAACGATTTGGGAATGACAGAACGCCGATAATAATTCGTGATATCGGCTCGTGAGTGTCACGCGAGGCGTATTTGTTACCGATTCATAAACATTCGACACTTGTTGTTATTTCGGTTTGCCAAGCGCCGCTCTGCGTGAACGAATAACCCAAAAGCAAGCATCAATTATACACCACGAGTTTATACACTTTTAGCTTTTTATGTATTTATATCAATATATTAATTTGTTTAGTGTGACTTTCACAACTTCTCCGTACACTTTGCGCTCACGTCGGTCCATTTAAATGTGTTGCTGTAATTCTCTGACCCCGGTGGCCCTACTGGACATCTGTGAACAGAAGAAGCTTCATAGCTCATCGGATTCCTCCTCAATTCCCAGTGAAGGTCACGATTCGGATGAGCGCAATTATAGAATGCGCTCGAATTTTCCACCGCGGCGGCATCAACAATGAAGTTAATTATACGCTTTGGTTCTTTCGGTAAAGTCACGAAGGTAGAAAAAGAATTAAAACAAAGAAAAAATAAATTTCGATTTAAAGCTGCTTTCGTGACTGCAGGGATTCATCTTCTTGGTTCTTTCGGTAAAGTCGCGTAGAAGGGAAATAATAAAATAATAAAAATAAAACATAATAAAATAATTCTCACGACGTTTTGGCCACAACGCAAGCAGCCGTCCTCAGGTGGAGAACAGAGTCTGTCTTCTCGACAGACAGAGTCTGTCTTCTCGACAAGAAAAAAGACATACATAATGATATATAATAATAAAAAAAACATTATTATTTTCTACCTACGTGACTTTACCGAAAGAACCAAAGAGTATGGATTCCTGCAGTCACGAAAGCTTCAAATCAAAGTTAATTATCTTTGCTCGTTTGATTCATCGCGATGCGAATGACGAAACGCAACACGACTAATCAGTAGGCTGTCTGCGGCGGGGAATAATTGCTGCGCTTAAGTCAATGCATGCCGTGTCCACCCGTACGGTTTGCTCCGTATTCTTGTTCAGGGAAATTGTAAAATGTTTGTTAAATGTTGTTCAATGTGATAAGCGGCTGTCATCATAATGGAGATTTGCGCTATCTTCTGAACCGAGGAATTCAGCCGCGGTGTTGTGACGTGGAGGGTGTCTCTGATCAGCGCTATTGCAGATACACAATTGCCCTTCTGAAGACATCGCTGTCAACCCATCACGGTGTACCCCGTATTCTTGTACAGGGAAATTGAGTTTTGAGGTCCATACGGCGTACAGCCGTTTCAGTACGGGCAACAAAATATAGTTTGTTTGTCTATTTGTGTTTCACCCTTGTGATGGGACTTTGTAGAATGAACGTTGAGATGTATAAGGGGCACGGGGTGACCATTAATGTCTGAATTGGTCTGTGATAAGATGGGGCACTGATGAGGGTTTGACTGCTGTGTCAATATGCCTACGATTCATCTTCTTGGTTCTTTCGGTAAAGTCACGTAGAAGGGAAATAATAAAATAATAAAACATCATGAAATACAATTCTCACGACGTTTCGGCCACAACGCAAGCAGCCGTCCTCAGGTGAAGAACAGGTCTGTCGGGGAGACAGACCTGTTTGCGTTGTGGCCGAAACGTCGTGAGAATTATTGCATTATGTTTTATTTTTATTATTTTATTATTTCCATTCTACGTGACTTTACCGAAAGAACCAAGAAGATGAATCCCTGCAGTCACGAAAGCTTTAAATCGAAATCATCATCCTCCTATCACAATTGAGTGTTCTACCCTAAGTTAACAACAATGTTGTGTTGTTCATTGGTCCCCCCAACTGCAGTTCGGGGCAGTCGTGCCGAATGTTCCTCGCCGATGCTTCCCTGGTTCACTTCCGGCAATTGTCCCAGAACCTTTCCCTGCCTCACTACCGACCGTCGTCTTTGGCTGACCGCGTGCGGACCACGATTATCGGCGCGCCCCACATGGATGGTCCCACCGCGATAGGCGACGCGGATGTCTTCGGGGGTCGAGGGGTTGGTGGCGGAGTGGTGTAGCGCACTGCGCTTCGAACCCGGCCACCCGAGTTTAATTCCAGACCACGGTTGACGTCAGTCAACCCTGGTGTGCAGGAGGGCGTGGGTTCGATCCCAAACCCTGACGCCTGCTGCTGTCTATTTGGAGTTTGCGTGTCTCTCTCTCTCTTTCATCATCACGGTGGCTAGGAGATGTTAACTACCTCGCGTGGTATACAGGAGGTCGTGGGTTCGATCACAACCCTGATGCCTGCTGTATATTTATAGTTTGCGTGTCTCTCTCATCATCATCATCACGGTGGCCAGGAGATGTTGACTACCTTGCCTGGTATACAGGAGGTCGTGGGTTCGATCACAACCCTGACGCCTGCTGTATATTTGAAGTTTGCGGTGTCTCTCTCTCTCATCATCATCACGGTGGCTAGGATATGTTAACTACCTCGCCTGGTATACAGGAGGTCGTGGGTTCGATCCTAACCCTGACGCCTGCTGTTGTATATTTGGAGTTTGCGGTGTCTCTCTCTCTCGCTGTGATCGCGTGAATTTTTCTCTGAGCCCTGCGGGTTTTCCCCGCTACACTTCGAATCAACGTCACACGTTTAGAGTATTTGGCTACTAATATTAATTTACCACGTGATGATAAGCGACTTCGTTGAGCTATCATTTGTGATCGCCAGGTCGCTTCTGAAATAAGAGCTACTTAGCTCAGTGGGGCCTTACCGGGTAAAAAACCCAAAAATATTTTATAGTTGTATACATCAACTAAGGGCCAACACACCCCCTTACTCACAGCTTCACCAGGCCGCACTGACCAGCGTGGTGAAGTATGGTCAACCAGACCACCATAACCAACACGGCATTTGGTAAGGCCTTCTTACAGCAGTGGATTGACAAACGGCTGGAAGTTATGTTTTCATTGATTTATATTTTCAAATGTTGCTCATTTAATCTATGGTCCCCCAGGGATATCATTGTCTCTGATCCGATGCAGAACGGCATCGTTAATGTAAGCCCAGCCGAGAGCCCCAATTCGGGACCAGAAGTCTCGTTTATTTGCAGGGAGACCTCTGCGAACACTGTCTGTATTTTTCCTTCGCACCGTACGTAGCCAACCATGCTCATCGAAGGTGCTAATCGTCGCAACTTTCAAGTGCAGCCGCTTTTTGGCTGCTGGCCATCGAACAAAGTCGGGTCACTGCACCGCGCGCCACATTCAGGTTGCGTTTCCGTGGCCGTCTGGAACGCTCTTCCTAACGACATTCGGAAGCTACTGGGAGCTGCGCGATTTTAAATCGTCATCTCGATTGACAAACAAATTTCTTCAGAACTGATTTTTGTGCGTTTAGTTTGTTGTACACCCCCCCCGCCCCGAACATCGAATTCGATTAGCGTGGCTGGCTACGTAGGGTGCGAAAGAAGTTCAACGTACATACGTGCCAGCTCAGGGTTAGGGGTGGAGGGGTAGAGCCAGGTAACGTGGCCTTGCTGGTGGTACCATTGGTGCGCTGTGCATGGACGGGGGCGATATTCGTGAGAGCGCTCCCCCGGTCATTGGGCTTGCGCTTCGAGCAATCGAGCGATGAGAATTCGTGGCCGGTGAACCCTCCAACAACGCGTCCGAGGCTTTGCTTTGCAGAAATAATTGAAAACGTTATTAGTTTTCAATGATTGGTTCATGGTCATCGTCTTCATCGCTCCCGTCTCTTCGATCACCCACTGTCGTCGTCATCATTGCCGTTATCGTCGTGGAAAACAAAAACCCATCGCTGTCAACCCATCACGGTTTAACCCCGTATTCTTGTGCAGGGAAATTGAGTTTTCAGGTCCATACGGCGTACAGCCGTTGCAATACCGGCAACAAAAATGTGTTTTGTCTATTTGTTCGTGTTTCATCCCTCGTGATGGGACTTTGTAGGATGAACGTTGAGATTTTGTTAGGTGCACGAGGTGACCAATAAGGTCTGAATTTGTCTGTGATAAGGTAGGGCACTGATCAGGGGTTGACAGGTATGGTAATGTGTGACGTCACCACTACCATCATCCTCAGAATCATCATCCTCAGCATCATCATCCTCAGCAGCATCGATGTCGTCAGTATCATCAAACACATTTGTATTGCGCCCTATGCCAGCCAGTCGGGGTGGAGTTGGTGACATGACATAGTTCAAGTTAATTTATTAGGTGTAGCCCTGTGAGCCATTCGGCTCTTGAATCGGGTGCAACCGCAACAAACAAAAATCATGAACAAGAAAACATCTTAAAGTGAATATGTGACTTAAGTGCAAACAGAAAATCCAAGAAAAGACGGCAAACATTGTGTATGCAGGTTAACTGTGAATGACCCAATTAATAATAGGGTACGGGATATTCCCAGATTGACGTGATCCACTGTAACTTATATAGACTACGTTAACCCCTCTCTGCTCATCGCACCTGATAGGCTCACAGCGATGACGTCACCATGGAAGTGATGACGTCACCATGGAAGTCTTCACAACTCTGACCGTCGCCTGATGATGCTAGTTGCTGCTGTAATCACCAGCGAAACGTCTCGGTAGTCTGAGCGTGAATGTTGTGGGTTTACTCTGCAACACGGCGGTGGCGATGTACTAGTGACGAATTGGCCACGTTTTGCTCACGTGACAAACCTGTTCTAGTTAGGCTGTGTCGGGTGGTGGCGGGTTTAACGACACATTAATAAATTTCGATTTAAAGCTTTCGTGACTGCAGGGATTCATCTGCCTGGTTCTTTCGGTAAAGTCACGTAGAAGGGAAGTAATAAAATAATAAAAATAAAACATAATAAAATAATATTATTGTATTACTTCCCTTCTACGTGACTTTACCGAAAGAACCAAGAAGACACATTAATATTCACGCGATGTAACCCCCAGACTATATTATGACTATTGGCCGCGAAAGCCTACGCGTTAAATTGAACGCTTTACTGTTACTAGTATTACTGTTGTCAAACATCAACGAGCTTTAAATGTGTGCCCCATTGTAGAAAAGAGATTCACGAGACCCTCAGTGATGTTTGTTGTTTCTCCGAAGCAAAGTCACCAAAGGCGACGTTTCTCCACTTAATTCATAACCGGCATCTTTCTTCATCCTTGAGGAATCCGCAAACTCCTACAGGGCCCCCCTCCCCTCCTGAAACGGTGTAGGAACTCTCCCGAGTAAAGCGTCATCCATCCTGACGGTTGCTAACGTCTCACTAACTTTGGCCTTCTCATTTTCATCAACTCCAGTGCGATGATGGATTGAGTCAGCACCTCCCCCACCCCTCCACCCTCCCTTCCCGAACCAGGATTTCAACTCACAACCTTTTTTGATTCGCGAGTCAAATCTTTGCAACCGCAGCAGCAACGTGCTTAGGTACAGCTCTCAAGTTATTATCTTGACCTTCGACCCCCTCCCTCTTGCCCTCTGTGCCTCTTAAAAACAAAATTACGCATTCGCTCCGTACGTACAGTTGAACTTCTCGCGCACCGCACGTAGCACAAACCGTGCTCGCTAACCCTCGATGCGTGACCTCAACATCGTCATTCGCACGGCGTTTCGAGATCCGACGCGTCTTGAGCAACAAGACCCTCAAGAGTAATCACGGTCACAGCTCTTGGTCCGAGATTAGCAGCTTGCAGGCGCCAGGCGCGACCGGCTGTGGCCGTGGTGGGTGGCTGGGTGGTTTGTGCCTTCGAGCAGCGGTGGCATCGGCCTCCGCACACTCTTTGAATATCCCTCCCCCAACGCTCGCTTCAAAGCCCGGCAGCTGGGCCGCTCCGGTGCAGTTGCACCGCCTGCACTCTTCTCGGTAGCTAGCCCAAACTGATCCGTGAGACGCTTCGTAAGTCCGTGGGCCGCTGCGTAAATACAGGTGTGCGTAAATGTTTAGTTTTAACACTTCTAATGGGACTCTCGTTTTTAATGGGAAAACAACGGATAATGCACTCTAACATGATAACAAATGTGATGTTAATAGCTTCAAAAAGTCAAAGAGTCTCCCACTTGTTCGCCAGCGTTGTCAACGCGTGGCCTGGAATCTTCTCCAGGTGGTCTCCAGAGCTCGGAGCCGCTTTTCTCGTGTTGTTGTTGCAAATTCTCAGAAGTGTTAAATAAATGTTGAAGCACCCTGTATACGAATCACTGGTGACCAATCTGAAACTCTCGACCCGCTCCCGCTACATTAGTTGACAAACCCAGTTTAATCATCTATGCAGCTAGGGATCTCTGTGTGAGTCTCAGGATCTCTGCATCTGTCCATGGATCTCCGTGTGAGTCTCAGGATCTCTGCATCAGTCTATGGATCTCTGTGTGAGTCTCAGGATCTCTGCATCAGTCTATGGATCTCCGTGTGAGTCTCAGGATCTCTGCATCAGTCTATGGATCTCTGTGTGAGTCTCAGGATCTCTGCATCAGTCTATGGATCTCTGTGTGAGTCTCAGATCTCTGCATCAGTCTATGGATCTCCGTGTGAGTCTCAGGATCTCTGCATCAGTCTATGGATCTCCGTGTGAGTCTCAGGATCTCTGCATCAGTCTATGGATCTCTGTGTGAGTCTCAGGATCTCTGTATCAGTCCATGGATCTCCGTGTGAGCCCGTGACAGTGGCGCAGCGCGGTTGGCACAGGCCCTGGTGCAAGCATTGAAGTGCCAACCACCCTGTCCAGTGGTGCCCCACTCGAAGGGGCCCGGTGCCTGGGTCTATCCGGGCCTGTGGGCTCCTCTTGTGGACTTGCAGCGCCTGCCACTCCCTTCATAGCTACACCACTGGTGCAAGGCCTCGTCAACATCTTAATCTCGTGTGTGGTCTTTGGGTCTCGTGGTGTGACCGTGGGGTTGTGATCCCCGGGGTCTCGTGGTGGTGGTGTTACCGTGGTGTAGTGTGACCTCCCGCGGTCTCGTGGTGGTGGTGGTGGTGGTGTGACCGTGGGCTGCTGTGACCTCCGGGGTCCCGTGGGGGTGGTGTGACCGTGGCGTTGTGTGACCCCTCCCGGGATCTTGTGGTAGTGGTGTGACCGTGGGGTTCTGTGATTTCCGGGGTCCCGTGGTGGTGGTGTGACGGTGGAGTAGTGTGACCTCCCAGGGTCTCGTGGTGGTGGTGTGACCGTGGCGTTGTGTGACCTCCCGGGATATCGTGGTAGTGGTGGTGTGACCGTGGGCTGCTGTGATCTCCGGGGTCTCGTGGTAGTGGTGTTGTGACCGTGGCGTTGTGTGACTCCCCGGGGTCTCGTGGTAGTGGTGTTGTGACCGTGACATTGTGTGACGCTCCGCTCTCCTCTCCCGTTGTGCGTCACGGCGCGAGCAGTCGGGAGCTGTGAGGACGAGATCGGGCAGCTGCACGACAACAAGGACGTGTGGAAGTCCGAACCGTGCACCCTCTGCGTCTGCGACAATGGCAACATCTTGTGCGATGACCTCATCTGCGAGGACCTGATGGACTGTGCTAACCCCGTCATCCCCGAGGGGGAGTGCTGCCCCATCTGCGGCGACGGTAACTGCACCCACCGACCCCTAACCCGCCCCCCCACCCCCGCTCTCTCCCGTCACCGATGTGGGTTCTGCCATTTCACAGGAGGCGGTGACAGGCCACCGTCACACGTTGTGCGGCTATGGTGCCAGCAGAGGCACTCGCTTGATGTCAAAATTCCGCTTTGTCCGACCCAGGGAAGGCCTCACTGAGTCTCAAGACTCTGGGTCGGGGGGGGGGGGTTTGGAGGAGGGGTCCTGACAAGTTTGCGGAGCGATGTTGAGTTGCGTAATCCCAATTTGGTTAAGTTGTGGGTTATTTTTTTCACCATTTGGCCTGGTAGGGCCAGTAACCAGTTACCACACCATGTGTTTTTTTTAGCCATGCACGTGTGGACCACATCACTTTTACTAGTGATGCGGTCCACTGACATTTAAATATTTTACTCGAAATATTTTCTGATGTGGCTTTCCCCTGATGTGGTTTTCCCCCCGACTAAATAATGACATTCATGTAAAATTACATGTTAGATTTTTGTTCGTTTGTTTGTTATATATAGCAAACTAGTTTTGGAATTGTTAAGTAAGGTAACCCGATGTTATTTTACTGTAGAGGGTGTAGCTTTGTCTCGCTCACCGAGATCAAGATCCTTGATCCTTGATCTTGGTCTCCCAGCGAGATGCCTTCCAAGGCAGCATGGGTCACCGCTCGTTAAATACTTATCATCGCAGCCAGCCGCGAACCTCAGTGACACCACGGGTTGGCATACACGCTCCTTATCCCGCTGATCGGGCTAGCGTTAGCACGCAGACAATTACGATGCGACTCCCGTAGCGCTTCCGCCAGGGTCTGCAGATCAGTTCCTGGGAACATCGCATCGGCATTTTACTGCGCCTTTTCGATGAGTTTCGAGCGGGATCGAGGACATTTCTCCGCGCCAACAACAGCGTTGGCTGCAAACGGTTAAAGTGGCCCAGGCAATTACAAAAATGAAAGGAAATGGGAACATCGGACGCAATGGTAACTGCGGTGTAAGCGATCGGTCAGAGTCGTGTACAAGCCAATCGGTGTGCACGGCCATCGAGGCTGATAGCGCGTGACATCTGCTGGATCTGCAATATAAACGTGCGTGTGTCGAACCTCTTTCGCGCCGTACGTAGCCAACCGTGCTAATCGGAGGTGCGGTGTATGTTTGAATGTTTAACTTATTCTGTTCTTAGGTTTTTTCGGTAAAGTCACGTAGGTAAAAAATTAAAATTAATAAAAGTAAAATATTTTACTTTACTTTTATTAAAATTAATAAAAGTAAAATATTTATTTTACTTTGATTAATTTTATTTTTTTACCTACGTGACTTTTTCATATTTTACTTTTATTAAAATTAATAAAAGTAAAATATTTTACTTTACTTTTATTAATTTTCTACTCTTACCTACGTGACTTTACCGAAAAAACCTAAGAATATGAATCCTTGCAGTCACGAAAGCTTCAAATCTAGAATTAACTTATTCTGCACAATACCTAACCAGCCGTGCTAATCACAGGTGCGGTGTATGTACATGTGTTGAACGTCTTTCGCGCCGTGCGTAGCCAACCGCGCCAATTCTTCGTCTCGTGTTAGTCTGACACAAGTCTCTCTGCGTCTCTTTGTGTTTCAGAAAACGGCGCTGCCAAGGTACGTGATCTCCCCCGTGCGTCTGCCTGACGCAGCGCTCTTCTGCAATGCGCGGCATCCGACAGATGCGCTCGAATGAAGGCGTACCGATTTGAGGGTGCCGCCCGTTGTTGAATGATTACACAGCCACAGAGACTCGCGGAGATGCATAAAGAGCCGTCGTAATACGTAGAGATGCTTGGAGACCCAAAGATGTTACATTAAAAGCAAGTTACAGGAGTGTGGTTGTGGCCATACAACACCAACTCTGGACCCATTGAGTAGAAGCCACAGAGGCACACATAGACCTCGTATGGTCAAACACAGAGACCCATAGAGATACATAGATACTCATCTATAGATACATAGATTCCCATAGAGATGCACAGAGGCCAATAGAGATCCAGAGCGAAACCTTAAAGTCAAGCCACGGTACTGTGATTTCGGCCACGCAGCCCAAACTATGGACAATATCAGAGACACGAAGAGACGCACGTGGTAGAGATTGCAAGCGCACGTATCGTGCAAAAAAATAAACAAACCGTGTAATTCTTGCACGCCCGGTTCCCTTCTAACCTCTGCCGACGTCTCTCGGTTTTTGTGCCGCAGCTTCAACTCACCGAAGAGCCCAAGGTGGAGGTGAGAGAGAGAGAGCGGCGATCCTCGCTAGAGATGCCGGGCCGGGCCCTGCTTTCGGCCTGGCCGAGACCTGCAGAGGCAGCACAGACCAGATCCCCACCACCCCCCCACGAAGTTTCTCTCCCCCCCCCCCCCACCCCAAATGGTTTCTCCCCAAGGGGAACAAACCATTTTGTTCCCTGCCAGGCAAACATCATCATCATCATTAAATTTCGATTTAAAGCTTTTTTGACTGTATGGATTCATATTCTTGGTTCTTTCGGTAAAGGCACGTAGAAGGGACACAATAAAATAATGCAAATATAAAACAATACAATTCTCACGACGTTTCGATCACAACACAAGCAATCATCATCATCATCAGGTGTGAAAACCACAGCAAGAACATTTTCTTGCTGTGCTTTATTATTATTTTATTATTACCCTTCTACGTGACTTTTCCGAAAGAACCAATAATAGCATCATCTTCTTGGTTCTTTCGGTAAAGTCACGTAAAATGGAAATAATAAAATAAAAATAATAAAACATAATTATTTTATTATGTTTGATTTGTATTATTTGCATTATTTTATTATTTCCATTTTACGTGACTTTACCGAAAGAACCAAGAAGATGAATCCCTGCAGTCACGAAAGCTTTAAATCGAAAAATAGCATCATCATCATTATTAGTAACTCCCACACACACCCCACCCACTCCTCCTGCTTAGGGTTAGCGGCGAGCCGGTTAAGACGCCGGGTCGGTACGTCGGCCGGGACCGAGTTAGAACCGCGCGGTCGACGGGCGAGCGGCGTGAGAGCTCACACCGGGAGCGCGGCTCTTTCAAATCTCACGCTCTACGGAATATTCACGATTGTGGGTCCCGATGTAAAGCTTTAGTGACTGCAGGGATTCATCTTCTTGGTTCTTTCGGTAAAGTCGTCACGTAGAAGGGAAGCAATAAAAGAATAAAAATATCAAACATAATAAAATAATTCTCACGACGTTACGGCCACAACGCAAGCTGTCTCCCCAAGAGACCTGGTCTTCACCTGAAACGTCGTGAGAATTATTTTATTATGTTTTATTTTTTATTATTTTATTACTTCCCTTCTACGTGACTTTACCGAAAGAACCAAGAAGATGATTGTGAGTCCCTCGACGGCACGGATGGAACAAATGCCCCGTGGCTGGGAAAGCAACGTCCCTGCGTCTGGGGGGTTACGACTGGGCATGCTCTCCACCGCGGCCGCACCAAGACGATCTTCGCCGCGTCGTCCGCGTGCTTTGGCCGCTTGCTTTTGGCACGCGCCGCCCCCCCAGGCAAAGCGGCGTTTTCTTGCGGTCGCGGAAACAGGTCCCCGATTCGGCTGTGGGGGTCAAAGGCCGTGAACGATCGATCGTAAACGCGTACGGGTGATGTTGTGGGGATCGGCTCGCTTTCCGTTGAAGTTACTCCTAACGCATCTCACCCTCGCTGGTCATATTGCCGCTCATCTGTGACGATTTGCGACGATTTGCTAAGTCCAGCACGATTGGCGGCTAACGGCGTGATGTGGTGGTGCTGGCTAACGACATTGGCGTGGTGTTGGTGGCTAACGGCGTGGTGGTGGTGCCGGCTAACGGCATTGGCGGGGTGGCGGTGGCTAACGGCGTGGTGTCGGCGCGTGTCCGTGGCGTGCGCGTGAGCAGGTGAAACCGGCGCGTGGGGGCAAGGCGAATGCTCGCCGTCCCGGTCGGCCACCCGTCCCCAGCCAGGTGGACACTGCCTCTCCGCTCGTCCCTTATCTCATCTAGATTGACTAGATGTAGATTTATTGTACATATTTACTATATATAGATTTACTATATATGTTTACTATATATAGATTTACTATGTAGATTTACTGTATAGAGATCTGCTACATATAGATGTACTACATGGAGATTTACCATATATAGATGTACTATAAACAGAATTACTATATATAGATATACTACATGTAGATTTACTATATACAGAATTACTATATACAGATTTACAATGCAATTGTACACAAGATGATCGTGGCTGAGATACTAAAGAGTAGACGGTGGGGTTATTAAAAGTGTTGGTGGTGTAGTTATGGTGACAGGACAGGCGGGAGGGGTTAAGGAGGGCTTGGGGTAGTGACAGTGGTTGGGATAGGGGTTGGGATCGTGATAGGGGTAGCGATAGGGATAGCGATAGTGAAAGGAGTATGGGGTAGTGGTAGGGGTAGTGATGTTTGGGGTAGTAGTAGGGGTAGTGATAGGGGCAGTGAAAGGGGTTTAGGGTAGTGGTAGGGGTAGTGATGTTTGGGGTAGTAGTCGGGGTAGTGATAGGGGTAGTGAAAGGAGTATGGGGTAGTGGTAGGGGTAGTGATGTTTGGGGTAGTGGTAGTGATGTTTGGGGTAGTGGTAGGGGTAGCGATAGTGGTAGGGGTATGGGGTAGTGGTAGGGGTAGTGATGTTTGGGGTAGTAGTAGGGGTAGTGATAGGGGTAGTGAAAGGGGTATGGGGTAGTGGTAGGGGTAGTGATGTTTGGGGTAGTAGTCGGGGTAGTGATAGGGGTAGTGAAAGGAGTATGGGGTAGTGGTAGGGGTAGTGATGTTTGGGGTAGTGGTAGGGGTAGCGATAGTGGTAGGGGTATGGGGTAGTGGTAGGGGTAGTGATGTTTGGGGTAGTAGTAGGGGTAGTGATAGGGGTAGTGAAAGGGGTATGGGGTAGTGGTAGGGGTAGTGATGTTTGGGGTAGTGGTAGGGGTAATGATGTTTGGGGTAGTGGTAGCGGTAGTGGTAGAGGTAGCCCTGGTCGTAGCTGGGAGCAGGGAGTAGCCGGATGACGATGATAATGACGACGACGACAGGCTAGGGAGGGTTATCGAGCCGGGACTTGCGTGAAGGGAGGAGTGGAAGCCGCAGGTTGATAAGGAGCGACCACGCGCTGACTCCGCGTGCTGCTTCTCGTTCGCACGGCACCCGCACGCAAGCGGCGCTGCACCACAAGCGCAGATGTGCTCGGATAACGTTTCGGTCAATGGCCCTTTTTCAGAGCCAGGCTATTGTTACTCATATTACGTAGGCTATTGTTATGAATATTACATAGGATATTGTTACTCATTACATAGGCTATTGTTATGAATAGTACATAGGCTATTGTTATGAATATTACATAGGCTATTGTTATGAATATTACATAGGATATTGTTACTCATTACATAGGCTATTGTTATGAATATTACATAGGATATTGTTACTCATTACATAGGCTATTATTATGAATATTACATAGGATATTGTTACTCATTACATAGGCTATTGTTACTCATATTACACAGGCTATTGTTACTCACATTACACAGGCTATTGTTACTCATATTAAATAGGCTATTGTTACTCACATTACACAGGCTATTGTTACTTACATTACACAGGCTATTGTTACTCACATTACACAGGCTATTGTTACTCATATTACACAGGCTATTGTTACTCACATTACACAGGCTATTGTTACTCACATTACACAGGCTATTGTTACTCACATTACACAGGCTATTGTTACTCACATTACACAGGCTATTGTTACTCATATTACACAGGCTATTGTTACTCACATTATACAGGCTATTGTTACTCATATAAAATCGGCTATTGTTACTCACATTACACAGGCTATTGTTACTCACATTACATAGGCTATTGTTACTCACATTACACATGCTATTGTTACTCATATAAAATCGGCTATTGTTACTCACATTACACAGGCTATTGTTACTCATATAAAATCGGCTATTGTTACTCACATTACACATGCTATTGTTACTCATATAAAATCGGCTATTGTTACTCACATTACACAGGCTATTGTTACTCACATTACACAGGCTATTGTTACTCATATTACACAGGCTATTGTTACTCATATTACACAGGCTATTGTTACTCACATTACACAGGCTATTGTTACTCACATTACACAGGCTATTGTTACTCACATTACACAGGCTATTGTTACTCATATTACACAGGCTATTGTTACTCATATTACACAGGCTATTGTTACTCACATTACACAGGCTATTGTTACTCACATTACACAGGCTATTGTTACTCACATTACACAGGCTATTGTTACTCACATTACACAGGCTATTGTTACTCACATTACACAGGCTATTGTTACTCACATTACACAGGCTATTGTTACTCACATTACACAGGCTATTGTTATTCATATTACATAGGCTATTGTTACTCGGCTTGCCGTCAAAATTTCCTTTAGGGGCGGACGCGCAGAGCCACCGCTTTGACAACCCTCACCACCCCCCCTCCCCCGCCTCGATCAGGCGCGCACGCGGTGCCGCAGTTGGGGTCACGTTGGGCGCTCGCGAGCGTCGCAAGAGATTTGGTAAATCGCGGAAAATGCGTAACGCCCCTCGGTTTGGCGGTCGTGTGCGCTGGCGCCGGGAAGCACGTGCGATGTTGGTGGTGCCGCGTCACTCACGCTGCCACTCTCTCTTTGTCTCGCTGTCGTCTCAGCCCGAGAACGGAAGGCGGCCGGTGATTCCCGTTCCTTCGTACCCGGAGTCCGTTGGGGTACGTGTCTCTCACTCGCTCTCTCCTTGTCTCTCCCTCTCTGTGTCTCTCACTCGCTCTCTCCGTGTCTCCTACTCGCTCTCTCCTTGTCTCTCACTCTCTGTGTCTCTCACTCGCTCTCTCCTTGTCTCTCCCTCTCTGTGTCTCTCACTCGCTCTCTCCTTGTCTCTCACTCGCTCTCTCCGTGTCTCTCACTCTCTGTGTCTCTCACTCGCTCTCTCCTTGTCTCTCACTCGCTCTCTCCTTGTCTCTCCCTCTCTGTGTCTCTCACTCGCTCTCTCCTTGTCTCTCACTCGCTCTCTCCTTGTCTCTCACTCTCCGTGTCTCTCACTCGCTCTCTCCTTGTCTCTCACTCGCTCTCTCCTTGTCTCTCCCTCTCTGTGTCTCTCACTCGCTCTCTCCTTGTCTCTCACTCGCTCTCTCCTTGTCTCTCACTCTCCGTGTCTCTCACTCGCTCTCTCCTTGTCTCTCACTCGCTCTCTCCTTGTCTCTCACTCTCCGTGTCTCTCACTCGCTCTCTCCTTGTCTCTCCCTCTCTGTGTCTCTCACTCGCTCTCTCCGTGTCTCCTACTCGCTCTCTCCTTGTCTCTCACTCGCTCTCTCCGTGTCTCCTACTCGCTCTCTCCTTGTCTCTCACTCTCTGTGTCTCTCACTCGCTCTCTCCTTGTCTCTCCCTCTCTGTGTCTCTCACTCGCTCTCTCCGTGTCTCTCACTCGCTCTCTCCTTGTCTCTCACTCGCTCTCTCCGTGTCTCCTACTCGCTCTCTCCTTGTCTCTCACTCTCTGTGTCTCTCACTCGCTCTCTCCTTGTCTCTCCCTCTCTGTGTCTCTCACTCGCTCTCTCCGTGTCTCCTACTCGCTCTCTCCTTGTCTCTCACTCTCTGTGTCTCTCACTCGCTCTCTCCTTGTCTCTCACTCTCTGTGTCTCTCACTCGCTCTCTCCGTGTCTCCTACTCGCTCTCTCCTTGTCTCTCACTCTCTGTGTCTCTCACTCGCTCTCTCCGTGTCTCCTCGCTCTCTCCTTGTCTCTCACTCGCTCTCTCCTTGTCTCTCCCTCTCTGTGTCTCTCACTCGCTCTCTCCGTGTCTCTCACTCGCTCTCTCCTTGTCTCTCACTCGCTCTCTCCTTGTCTCTCCCTCTCTGTGTCTCTCACTCGCTCTCTCCGTGTCTCTCACTCGCTCTCTCCTTGTCTCTCACTCGCTCTCTCCTTGTCTCTCCCTCTCTGTGTCTCTCACTCGCTCTCTCCGTGTCTCTCACTCGCTCTCTCCTTGTCTCTCACTCGCTCTCTCCTTGTCTCTCCCTCTCTGTGTCTCTCACTCGCTCTCTCCGTGTCTCCTACTCGCTCTCTCCTTGTCTCTCCCTCTCTGTGTCTCTCACTCGCTCTCTCCGTGTCTCTCACTCGCTCTCTCCTTGTCTCTCACTCGCTCTCTCCTTGTCTCTCCCTCTCTGTGTCTCTCACTCGCTCTCTCCTTGTCTCTCACTCGCTCTCTCCTTGTCTCTCCCTCTCTGTGTCTCTCACTCGCTCTCTCCGTGTCTCCTACTCGCTCTCTCCTTGTCTCTCACTCGCTCTCTCCTTGTCTCTCCCTCTCTGTGTCTCTCACTCGCTCTCTCCGTGTCTCCTACTCGCTCTCTCCTTGTCTCTCACTCGCTCTCTCCTTGTCTCTCCCTCTCTGTGTCTCTCACTCGCTCTCTCTGTGTCTCTCACTCGCTCTCTCCGTGTCTCCTCGCTCTCTCCTTGTCTCTCACTCTCCGTGTCTCCTACTCGCTCTCTCCTTGTCTCTCACTCTCTGTGTCTCTCACTTGCTCTCTCCTTGTCTCTCACTCGCTCTCTCCTTGTCTCTCACTCGCTCTCTCCTTGTCTCTCCCTCTCTGTGTCTCTCACTCGCTCTCTCCGTGTCTCTCACTCGCTCTCTCCTTGTCTCTCACTCGCTCTCTCCTTGTCTCTCCCTCTCTGTGTCTCTCACTCGCTCTCTCCGTGTCTCCTACTCGCTCTCTCCTTGTCTCTCCCTCTCTGTGTCTCTCACTCGCTCTCTCCGTGTCTCTCACTCGCTCTCTCCTTGTCTCTCACTCGCTCTCTCCTTGTCTCTCCCTCTCTGTGTCTCTCACTCGCTCTCTCCTTGTCTCTCACTCGCTCTCTCCTTGTCTCTCCCTCTCTGTGTCTCTCACTCGCTCTCTCCGTGTCTCCTACTCGCTCTCTCCTTGTCTCTCACTCGCTCTCTCCTTGTCTCTCCCTCTCTGTGTCTCTCACTCGCTCTCTCCGTGTCTCCTACTCGCTCTCTCCTTGTCTCTCACTCGCTCTCTCCTTGTCTCTCCCTCTCTGTGTCTCTCACTCGCTCTCTCTGTGTCTCTCACTCGCTCTCTCCGTGTCTCCTCGCTCTCTCCTTGTCTCTCACTCTCCGTGTCTCCTACTCGCTCTCTCCTTGTCTCTCACTCTCTGTGTCTCTCACTTGCTCTCTCCTTGTCTCTCACTCGCTCTCTCCGTGTCTCCTACTCGCTCACTCCGTGTCTCTCACTCTCTGTGTCTCTCACTCGCTCTCTCCTTGTCTCTCACTCGCTCTCTCCTTGTCTCTCACTCTCCGTGTCTCTCACTCGCACTCTCCTTGTCTCTCACTCTCCTTGTCTCTCACTCGCTCTCTCCTTGTCTCTCCCTCTCTGTGTCTCTCACTCGCTCTCTCCTTGTCTCTCACTCGCTCTCTCCTTGTCTCTCACTCTCCGTGTCTCTCACTCGCTCTCTCCTTGTCTCTCACTCGCTCTCTCCTTGTCTCTCCCTCTCTGTGTCTCTCACTCGCTCTCTCCTTGTCTCTCACTCGCTCTCTCCTTGTCTCTCACTCTCCGTGTCTCTCACTCGCTCTCTCCTTGTCTCTCACTCGCTCTCTCCTTGTCTCTCACTCTCCGTGTCTCTCACTCGCTCTCTCCTTGTCTCTCCCTCTCTGTGTCTCTCACTCGCTCTCTCCTTGTCTCTCACTCGCTCTCTCCTTGTCTCTCACTCTCCGTGTCTCTCACTCGCTCTCTCCTTGTCTCTCGCTCTCTCCCTCCGTGTCTCTCTCTGGCAGTACATGTTCTAAAATTGGAACGATACAGACAAAATCAGCATGGCCCCTGCGCAAGGATGACACGCAAATTCGTGAAGCGTTCCGTGTATCTCACTCTCTTTCTCTCCCCGTGTCCCTCCCTCGCTCTCTCTCTCTCCGTGCAATAGGAATAATTATTGTTGCTTGGGATGAATCCCCATATCGAGATGTACGAAATGTGAGTGCTGAACCCATCTGTGCAGCCCGTTTAGTGCGATCCACTTCCACGTGTGCGGAGGTGTTCCCCTCCACGTGCTCCGCTCGCCTCCCACACGCCGACCATCCGTCGAGGGAATTGGCCAAACATTTCGATGCAGGACACCTCCTGAAAATCATCTCGAGACTCTCAGTGAGGCCCTCTTGGCCGACGCACCGAATTCACGTCAATCAGTTGGTGCCTTTGACTGGCGCTTCGGTGACCGTGATGTAACTCATTCACAAAACATCTTGTCAGCTGCTTGTAGCAACCCCCCCCCCTTCTACTAGAATAGGAAGTTGAACGTGGAGTTGATTTATCGTGGTTGGGGCTGCCGTGCGTGTTAGCGTAGCGTTAGCATAGCGGTTAGCGCACCCCGCTACCAATCCGGCGACCCGAGTTCGATCCCCGGGTCGCCGGTCCTGGGCCTCCCCCTAGGTCGACTCGGCCTCAAATGAGTACCTGGTGGTGAACTGTAAAACATCACCACTGGGGAGGCAAAGGCGGCCGGGCGTGGTGTTGCCCACCCACCCACCCACCCCCTCGTGTGCCGTGCCGGCCTTCACATGGTGCTACTCGCTGACAGCACTTGCCCCAACAGTCTGTTACAGGCTATACGGGGGATCTTTGTTGGTGTGTGTGTGGACGTAGCCGCTTACTCGCCGTGTATAACGAGTGTGTGTGTGTACGTGCGTGTGTGTGTGTGTGTGCGCGTGTGTGTGTGTGCGCGTGTGTGTGCGCGTGTGTGTACGTGTGTGTGCGTGTGTGTGCGCGTGTGTGTGCGCGTGTGTGCATGTGTGTGTGTATGCGTGCGCTCGTGTGTGCGCGTGTGTGTGTGTGTGCGTGTGTGTGCGTGTGTGTGTGCGCGTGTGTGTGTGTGTGCGTGTGTGCACGCGTGTGTGCGCGTGTGTGTGCGTGCGTGTGTGTGTGTTCCCCCGCCTGCATCCCGCCGCAGCCGTACGCAGCTCAGATGGGCGGCGGCTACAAGACGGAGTCGACAGAGACGGGCGCGCCCGTGAGTCTCACCGGTCTCGGCGCCTCCCACTCACACCCCCCCCGGGGCCTCCCGCGTGCGCGCGCGCGCGGCCACGCTCAGCCTCGGCACCACAGCGAGTCGGCTTCACGGCTGCTGATGACAACGATGATGACGATGATGACAACGATGATAATGATGACGACGATGATGATGATGATGACGACGATGATATTGATGACGACGATGATGATGATAATGATGACGATGATGATGACGACGACGATGTCAACGACGATGATGATGATGACGACCATGATGATGATGATGACGACGACGATGATGATGACGACGATGATGATGATGATGACGACGATGATGATGACGACGACGATGATGTCAACGATGATGATGATGACGACGACGACGATGACGACGATGATGATGATGCCAACGATGATGATGATGACGACGACGATGACGACGATGATGATGACAATGATGATGACGATGATGACGACGACGATGACAAGGGCCCCAAGTCCCCGGGATGCTTCGGTTTTCCCTCCTCCCCCCCACGTGGTGCAATACAAGACGGTTCGTCCACATAGCTGTGTCAACCCCCTTATTGTGAGTGCCCTACCTTATCACGGACAAATTCAGACCTTATCTGGTCACCCCGTACCTCTTATAAATCTCAACGTTCATCCAACAATGTCCCATCAATAGGGAGAAACACAAATAAATAAACAAAATACATATTTTGCCCGTATTGCAACGGCTGTACGCCGTATGGACGTGAAAACTCAATTTCCCTGTACAAGATTAAGGGGTTAAACCGTGACGGGTTGACATCGATGGGAACCCGAGTTCGATCCTCCGGCCGTGGGTCACATCAGTGATGAGCGACGACATGGGGAGATTTTTGCGGATTGAGAAAGCGGCTGAGAACATTATTGTTAACGAGTAAGATATCATCTAATTAGTCGTATTGATGTATGGTTTGGAAAATCCATAGGGCAAATTTTAATGAAATATTTAAATATCCTTTCAAGAAACGTACATCCACTCAACGCTGTGGACGTATATCACGTCGTTTTTCGACCCAAGCGTTGCTTTGACATGCGTCGCGAACGTTTTACTCCGCTTGCTGGGATCAACTGTGAAACGGTTCCGGGGTTCCACTGCTCACGTCTGCCTCCCCCCCCGCTGACCCCCTTCTTCCCACCCTCCCCCCGCCACCACCCATCTCTGCAGGGCCCCATGGGACCCAGGGGACCCTCTGGCCTTCCTGGCCCTTCGGTAAGTCTCCGCACCGCGAGCACTGACCTCACTCGGTCGCCGTTGAACCGCCGTGGGCGGACGTAACGAGTGCAGGGACCTCGTCGCGAGGAGTCTTGGGGTTCGGCGGCGCGTCCGTGGCTAAATGGTGTCCATGTTGCGCTCGACAACAAGAAGCTGAATGGAAAACAAATTTGATAATAGTTTTTTTACCCTTCTATCTGGCAACAAAACTGACACCTTTTTTTTACAAGGAGTCATGTTTGCATAGACCACAATACCTGCAGCCATAATCCTTGAAGTTGATTGGTCCACACCCGAGACAGCTTTCCTTAGAGCCTAGTCTCACATGGGTTGGACCAGATGATGCCAAAAGGCGCACAACTCAAGGACAATGCACCATCAGAGTATGAGAGCTCGGGGTAATAGGGGAAAACAAATCGTTAGTTTCATCTGTACCTGTCAATAACTATTATTTAAAGAACAATTTGATAGTTTCAACATGCGCCATGTTTTTCTACCGGAGGTTTTTTGGAAAATGTGCCATATAACTGGGCCTTACCTTGTAAAAGAAATAAAAAATAGTTGAGTTTTCGTTTAGACGTCCCTCGCTTGCGTTATTTAGGCGCCCTGCGAAGGTGGTCGTGGTTTTTTGTGTTGTCATTGATGCCGATGCGTGTTTTTTTCTTCGTGCCACGCAGGGCCCAGCTGGATCTTCGGGAGCCCCAGGAGAGCCTGGAGAGCCAGGAGCTTCTGTGAGTCACCGCCAGCGACCGTGCACCCACATCTCACCACGTGCACCCACATCTCACCACGTGCACCCACATCTCACCACGTGCACCCACATCTCACCACGTGCACCCACATCTCACCACGTGCACCCACATCTCACCACGTGCACCCACATCTCACCACGTGCACCCACATCTCACCACGTGCACCCACATCTCACCACGTGCACCCACATCTCACCACGTGCACCCACATCTCACCACGTGCACCCACATCTCACCACGTGCACCCACATCTCACCACGTGCACCCACATCTCACCACGTGCACCCACATCTCACCACGTGCACCCACATCTCACCACGTGCACCCACATCTCACCACGTGCACCCACATCTCACCACGTGCACCCACATCTCACCAAGTGCACCCACATCTCACCACGTGCACCCACATCTCACCACGTGCACCCACATCTCACCACGTGCACCCACATCTCACCACGTGCACCCACATCTCACCACGTGCACCCACATCTCACCACGTGCACCCACATCTCACCACGTGCACCCACATCTCACCACGTGCACCCACATCTCACCACGTGCACCCACATCTCACCACGTGCACCCACATCTCACCACGTGCACCCACATCTCACCAAGTGCACCCACATCTCACCACGTGCACCCACATCTCACCACGTGCACCCACATCTCACCACGTGCACCCACATCTCACCACGTGCACCCACATCTCACCACGTGCACCCACATCTCACCAAGTGCACCCACATCTCACCACGTGCACCCACATCTCACCACGTGCACCCACATCTCACCAAGTGCACCCACATCTCACCAAGTGCACCCACATCTCACCACGTGCACCCACATCTCACCACGTGCACCCACATCTCACCACGTGCACCCACATCTCACCACGTGCACCCACATCTCACCACGTGCACCCACATCTCACCAAGTGCACCCACATCTCACCAAGTGCACCCACATCTCACCACGTGCACCCACATCTCACCACGTGCACCCACATCTCACCACGTGCACCCACATCTCACCACGTGCACCCACATCTCACCACGTGCACCCACATCTCACCACGTGCACCCACATCTCACCAAGTGCACCCACATCTCACCAAGTGCACCCACATCTCACCACGTGCAACCACATCTCACCACGTGCACCCACATCTCACCACGTGCACCCACATCTCACCACGTGCACCCACATCTCACCACGTCCATGGCAGAGGTCGCAAACGGGTTTTGATTCCTTACCTGTACCCGTACCTGGCCGCACCAGGGTCGCAAACGGGTACCCGTACCCTACCCGATACCCGGCTACCTGTACCCGGCTGGGTATCGGGTAGGGTACGGGTACGGGTACCCGATTGTAGATCATTTAATCGAATACAACGTCTCAAGACGGTGACTCATGGTAACGGTGAAGATAAGTGATGTTGACGATAGGGGTTGTCGATGGTGACGATGTTCATGATGACTTTGACGATGGTGGTGGTGGTGGTGGTGTTGATGATGATGACGGTGGTGTTGATGGCGACGATGTTCATGATGACTTTGACGATGGTGGTGGTGTTGATGATGAAGATGATGATGATGACGGTGGTGTTGATGGTGACGATGTTTGTGATGATGTTGATGATGTTGAAGATGATGTTGACGTTGGTGATGGTGGTGTTGATGCTGTCCCCATTCTCTCTCTCCCCATCCCCCAGGGTCCCGTTGGCCCTGTTGGACCCGTTGGGTCCCCAGGCCGTGCTGGTGAAGATGTGAGTACCCACGCCACTTTTACGAGATGTTAACTAGTGCGCCTTTTGGTGTCATCTGGTCCAACACCATGTGAGACTAGGCTCTAAGGAAAGCTGTCTCGGGTGTGGACCAATGAACTTCAAGGACAGTGCATACATTATCAGAGTTATGTTTTTTTATTGCATTACGACTGCAGGTATTGTGGTCTATGCAAACATGACTCCTTGTAAGAAAAGGTGTCAGTTTTGTTGCCAGATAAAGGGATAAAAAAACAATTATCATATTTTTCTTCTGGAAAATGAGGTTCCAAAGGTGAGATGTTGACTACCTCGCCTGGTATACAGGAGGTCGTGGGTTCTGTGAGATGTTAACTACCTCGCCTGGTATACAGGAGTTCGTGGGTTCTGTGATATGTTAACTACCTCGCCTGGTATACAGGAGGTCGTGGGTTCGATCCCGACCCTGACGCCTGCTGTATATTTCGAATTTGCGTGTCTCTCTCTCTCTCTCCCCATGGTCACGTGGATTTTTGTCCGGGTCCTCCGCTTTTTCCCTGCACATTTAGAATCAACGTCGCGCGTCCAGAGTGTATTTGGCTGCTATAAATGTCCACGTGATGATAAGCCACTTCGTTGAGCTGTCATTTGTGGCCAATTCGCTTCTGAAAAAGAGTTGCACAGCTTAAGTGGGCTGGTAAAATAAAAAAAATAGTTCACAGTTATTTTCGGCATTAGTGTAGAGGAGTAGAGGAGAGTGGTGGCGTCGTGTGCGCTGTCCGGTGCGGTGGCATCACGGGACGTGGGGTCGCACGCACTGGGCAGTGCACGTGACGTCACCCCTCCTAGGGTATTTAACGGAGACCCCGTGACGTAGGCGGGGTCACTGGAGGAACGGGGATAGTGGAAGGGGTGAAGAGGGAACCCTTTATAGTGATACTTGTTAATAAACCCTGGCGGAAGCCCCTAACTCACCTCCATCTCCGAGTACCTCCGTCTACTACTCAACATTAGTGTGTGAGCTCACACCTGCTCAATCGATACGCGCGAGGATTCCCTCCCGATGCGTAAACGTTTCACCGATGTGCGCGTCTTGCGCCTCCGCCCAGGGTCACCCCGGCAAGTCTGGCGTCTCCGGAGAGCGTGGGGGTCCCGGTTCTCAGGTACGCGAGCATCACGGTCTCACAGTAGCAGCAGTGTAGCAGCAGCAGTAGCAACAGCAGTGTAGCGGTAGCTGCAGCAGCAGTAACAGCAGCAGTAGCAACAGCAGTGTAGCAGTAGCTGCAGCAGCAGTAACAGCAGCAGTAGCAACAGCAGTGTAGTAGTAGCTGCAGCAGCAGCAACAGCAGTAGCAACAGCAGTGTAGCGGTAGCTGCAGCAGCAGTAACAGCAGCAGTAGCAACAGCAGTGTAGCAGTAGCTGCAGCAGCAGCAACAGCAGTAGCAACAGCAGTGTAGCGGTAGCTGCAGCAGCAGTAACAGCAGCAGCGTGGCAGTAGCAACAGCAGTGTAGCGGTAGCTGCAGCAGCAGTAACAGCAGCAGCGTGGCAGTAGCAACAGCAGTGTAGCGGTAGCTGCAGCAGCAGTAACAGCAGCAGCGTGGCAGTAGCAGCAGAAGCAGTAGCGTTAGTAGCGGCAGCAGCAGCAGTGGCAACAGCAGTAGCAGCAGTGGCAACAGCAGTAGCAGCAGCAGTGTAGCAGCAGTAGTGGTAGGAGCAGCAGCAGCGGTGGCAACAGCAGCAGTGGCAACAGCTGTAGCAGCAGTAGCAACAGTGGTAACAGCAGCAGTGTAGCAGCAGTAGCGGGTAGCAGTAGCAACAGCGGTAACAGCAGTAGTAACAGCAGTAGCAGCAGTGTAGCAGCAGTAGCGGTAGCAGTAGCAACAGCGGTAGCAGCAGTAGCAACAGCAGTCGTAGTGGTATAGCAGTAGCGGCAGCAGTAGCAACAGCAGTGTAGCGGTAGCTGCAGCAGCAGTAACAGCAGCAGCGTGGCAGTAGCAGCAGCAGCAGCAGAGGTGGCAACAGCAGCAGTGGCAACAGCAGTAGCAGCAGTGGCAACAGCAGTAGCAGCAGCAGTGTAGCAGCAGTAGCGGTAGCAGTAGCAACAGCGGTAGCAGCAGTAGTAACAGCAGTAGCAGCAGCAGTGTAGACAACTTAGATTAAAGCCATCAGTCTAACTCCGTACTACAACAAACAAACATGGCCAAACCAAAAAACGTTTTCGAAATCACCAAAATAAAGCCATAAAAGAAATGTAACAGTGAGCATCGGAACTGTGACTGAAATTTCACAATTAACGACTTAAACAAGTTGTACGGTGGGTGGACACGCGCGCGCACACACGGACTCACGCGAAACTAAACGCACCGTCACCGCTGTTCCAGCGTGGATGACGATGTCCGTTTACCTCCGTACGCCTGGCACCACCGCTGTACATTCCTTTAAAGCTCCACGGTGGCTAGGAGATGTTGACTACCTCGCCTGGTCGACAGGAGGTCGTGGGTTCGATCCCGACCCTGACGCCTGCTGTTGTATATTTGGAGTTTGCGTGTCTCTCTCTCTCATCATCATCACGGTGGCTAGGAGATGTTAACTACCTCGCCTGGTCGACAGGAGGTCATGGGTTCGATCCCGACCCTGACGCCTGCTGTATATTTGGAGTGTGTGGTGTCTCTCATCATCATCATCACGGTGGCTAGGAGATGTTAACTACCTCGCCTTGAGGTACAGGAGGTCGTGGGTTCGATCCCGACCCTGACGCCTGCTGCTGTATATTTGCAGTTTGCGGTGTCTCTCTCTCCCCGTGGTCGCGTGGATTTTTCTCCGGGACCTCCGGTTTTTCCCCTCCAATATTTAGAATCAACATCGCGCGTTTCGAGTGTTTGGCTGCCGCTATAGATTTCCACGCGATGACGATGGGCCGCCTCTTCGCTGAGCTATCATTTGCGACGGCCAGGTCGCTTCTGAAAAAAAGCGCAACGTAGCTCAGCGGACCTTACCTGGTTTAAAAAAAAAAAGAGGTAGTTAACAGTTAGGGAATAGCTAGTACACGTTCATAGCGACTCAACAGTTCGTTAAACCTCCTGAAATTGACGTCCGATATCTCGGAGCGGCAGCGGGGCCGCAGGTCGCCTTCGCCCGGCGCGTTTGGAGTTGGCCGGGCCCCTCTAGGTGAACGATGGAGCGAGTGAGCGAGCGAGCTGGTGGTGCTGTGCTCGCTCGCTCGCTCCCAGCCCCCGCTCGCTCCCAGCGTCACCCACGGCCGTTCTCTCGCACGGACGACGAACGGACGATGGCGGCTGGAGTTAATTTTTACTGTCGTGACGTCGTTTTTCTCGTTCCAGGGCGCGCGTGGCTTCCCTGGCAACCCCGGGCTGAGCGGCATGAGGGGTCACAAGGTGAGCCGTCGACAACGCGTTGCTGCTGCTGTTGCTGTTGTTGTTGTTGATGCTGTTGTTGTTGATGATGTTGTTGTTGTTGTTGTTCTTGTCGTTGTTTCTGTGGCTACTGCTGCTGTTGTCGTTGTCGCCGGGTTCTTCATTCCGGAGGCCCACCGGAGCCGCGCATCTTCAAATCATCTCAACTTCAAAACTCATTTAGCGAGAGAAGCTCCGTCAGTCGCGGTTTTGAAGGCTCGTCTGAAAAAACCCGCGTTAGTTCTCTCTTGCGTATCCGTCTGCGTAGGGTTTGTTTGTTTGTTTTACGCTTAGTTTTAAATGTTTAGGCAGTCAGTAGCCGTGAAAACAAAGTCAGTCAATGGTGAGAAAGTAAAAATAGGGTTTGACCCTTTACTGGCCATAAAACTGGAGCTGTGTGAATATGTTCAAACACCAAATTGACACCTTTCGCGAGGCATCACGTAGCCACAAATTACTCGTGGCAAACGAACGTGCAAGCGAAAACCGACTCTCATTTCCCCATCGTTTTTGATTCTGGCCAAAAAAAAAAAAGGTCCCAAAGTCAATCGAACGTGGCCCAGTCATCCTCATAGCTCCCACTCTCTGCCCTCTGTGTCTCAAGGCTCTTCTCTCTCTGTGTGTCTACGCCTGTGTGTGAGTGTTTATGTGTGTGGGACTGTCTCTGTGTAGCGGTTAGCGCGCTGCGCTATGAACCTGGCGACACGGGTTCGATTCCCGCTCACTGCCAACATCAGTGACAATTATCTGAACCGGTCCTGGGCCTCCCCTAGGTCGACTCAGCCTCAAATGAGTACCTGGTGCGGTGTGTAAACATCGCCACTGGGGAGACAAAGGCGGTCGGGCGTGGTGATGGCCACCCACCCCCTGGTGTACCGTTCCGGCCTTCATAGGAGCTCGCTAACAGCACTTGCCCCTACAGTCTGTTAAGGCTATACAGGGGATCTTTATCTTTGTAGCGACCAACGCTACGCTGCGCTACGAACCCGGCGACCCGAGTACGATTCCCGCTCATGGCCACCGACACCCGGTGACGTTTATCTGAACCGGTCTCGGGTCTGCCCTAGGTCGACTCAGCCTCAAATGAGTAACTGGTACCGGTGTGTAAACATCGCCACTGGGGAGACAAAGGCGACCGGGCGTGGTGCTGGCCACCCACCCCCTCGTGTGCCGTGCCGGCCTTCGTAGGTGCTCGCTAACAGCACTTGCTCCAACAGTCTGCTATTCAGACGCTGTCTTTCCGACATACCTGTTCTTCACCTGAGGACGGCTGCTTGCGTTGTGGCCGAAACGTCGTGAGAATTGTTTAATTATGTTTTATTATTTTATTACTTCCCTTCTACGTGACTTTACCGAAAGAACCAACAAGATGAGTCTGCTAAGGCTTCGTCCTTTTGCACGTACGTGTGTGTTGAACTTCTTTTGCACCCTACGTGGCCAACCGTGCTAATCGGAGGTGCGGGGGGTGAAGGGACAACAAACCGAGAGCACGCCCCGAAATAAAAGCAGTTTTCTAACCCCGCCGCCGTGTCTGTTCCAAGGGCTACGATGGTCTGGATGGAGGCAAGGGCGAGGCTGGCGGCGCTGGACCCAAGGTTGGTGAATTCTTCAGCGACGTCAACCTCATTCGTTCGTTCGTTCATTCGTTCGCTCGTTTCATTCCCCCTTCGGCATCGGGACGCGGCGTTGCATCTGCAGCGCGTCGGTGAAGAGAGCTCCGCTAGAAGACCAGCGAGCGAGGCTCCGCTGGAGAAGCCGGGGGAGGAGGTTCTTTGAGATGACCGCAAGCATAATGTCGCTGAACCCTGCCCCGTACCGAGATGATCGCGTTAATTTTATTTAGAGAGGCTTAGTAGCAGCGCCGTCGTTTTTTTTAAAGACATTGTCGCTCGCCGCAGGGAGCGTAGCGGCACGACCGCCGCACTTTCCGATAGCCGGCGCCAAACCGTGCCACACGGCCCTCCCGCACGGCCTTATGGGAGCCTCGGTACCGATAAAAGTAATTAAATTTGAGTTTTTCTTCCCCATTTCGTTCCGATGACGTGCACGTGCGTCACATCAACCCTTTCACCGTCCATCGGGAACGGGAATGGTGTTAACGTTGCGGCGATGCCGACGTCACCGGCTCCCGCTCACGCGCGAATCGATCGGTGGGATTCCCACGCTTCGACAAAGCTGACGGTCGCCACGACAGAAATGGCTCATCGCCCGCTTTCTTTTTAGTTTCGCCACGCCGGTGACCGTGACCCGGAGCGGGGGGACCACGGCAGCTGCTGATGTTACTCGCTGATGATGCGAACAAAAAAAAGGGAATTTTTTGTTTGTTAACTCTCCGTTTGGAGACTTCTGTGGTCAATGCCCAGAAGAGAACCGGGGGGGGGGGGGGGGGGGGAGGGGGGGACGCGTAACGCAGGCTAGGTGCTCGCTTCGCAAACACGGAGGAGGAATCGTCATGGCAACGACGACTCACCACTCGGACACTCCTGACGATGCACGAGACACCCCCCCCCGACCCCCGACCCCTCCAGCTCGACCAGCTCAAATGTAACATCACAGCCGTTGTTGCTCTACAGCAGCAGCAGTAGTAGCAGCAGCAGTAGCAGCAGCAGTAGCAGCAGCAGTAGTAGCAGCAGCAGTAGCAGCAGTAGCAGCAGCAGTAGTAGCAGCAGCAGTAGCAGTAGTAGCAGCAGTAGTAGTAGCAGTAGTAGCAGCAGCAGTAGCAGCAGCAGCAGTAGCAGCAGCAGGAGTAGCAGCAGCAACAGTGACAACAGCAGTAACAACATCAGCAGCAGTAACAATATCAGCAGCAGCAGTAACATCAGCAGCAGTAACATCAGCAGCAGTAACATCAGCAGCAGTAACAATATCAGCAGCAACATCAGCAGCAACATCAGCAGCAGTAACAATATCAGCAGCAGCAGTAACATCAGCAGCAACATCAGCAGCAACATCAGCAGCCGCAGTAACATCAGCAGCAGTAACAACAACATCAGCAGCAGCAACATCAGCAGCAGCAGTAAAATCAGCAGCAGCAACATCAGCAGCAGCAGTAACATCAGCAGCAGCAACAACAACATCAGCAGCAGCAACATCAGCAGCAGCAGTAAAATCAGCAGCAGCAACATCAGCAGCAGTAACAACATCAGCAGCAGCAACATCATCAGAAGTAACATCAGCAGCAGTAACAACATCATCATCAGCAGCAGCAGTAACATCAGCAGCAGTAACAACATCAGCAGCAGTAACATCAGCAGCAGTAACAACATCATCATCAGCAGCAGTAACATCAGCAGCAGTAACAACATCAGCAGCAGTAACATCAGCAGAAGTAACATCAGCAGCAGTAACAACATCAGCAGCAGTAACATCAGCAGCAGTAACAACATCATCATCAGCAGCAGCAGTAACATCAGCAGCAGTAACAACATCAGCAGCAGTAACATCATCAGAAGTAACATCAGCAGCAGTAACAACATAATCAGCAGCAGCAGCAGTAACATCAGCAGCAGTAACAACATCAGCAGCAGTAACATCAGCAGCAGTAACAACATCAGCAGCAGCAGCAGCAGTAACATCAGCAGCAGTAACAACATCAGCAGCAGTAACATCATCAGAAGTAACATCAGCAGCAGTAACAACATAATCAGCAGCAGCAGCAGTAACATCAGCAGCAGTAACAACATCAGCAGCAGTAACATCAGCAGCAGTAACAACATCAGCAGCAGCAGCAGCAGTAACATCAGCAGCAGTAACAACATCAGCAGCAGTAACATCATCAGAAGTAACATCAGCAGCAGTAACAACATCATCAGCAGCAGCAGTAACATCAGCAGCAGTAACAACATCATCAGCAGCAGCAGCAGCAGTAACATCAGCAGCAGTAACAACATCAGCAGCAGTAACATCATCAGAAGTAACATCAGCAGCAGTAACAACATCAGCAGCAGCAGCAGTAACATCAGCAGCAGTAACAACATCATCAGCAGCAGCAGTAACATCAGCAGCAGTAACAACATCAGCAGCAGCAGCAGCAAACATGCGATGGAGGAGACTGGACTGGCACCCGTACCGCACGCTGTGTGTGTCTCACGCTGTGTGTGTGTCTCACGCTGTGTGTGTGTCTCACGCTGTGTGTGTGTCTCACGCTGTGTGTGTGTCTCACGCTGTGTGTGTGTCTCACGCTGTGTGTGTGTCTCACGCTGTGTGTGTGTCTCACGCTGTGTGTGTGTCTCACGCTGTGTGTGTGTCTCACGCTGTGTGTGTGTCTCACGCTGTGTGTGTGTCTCACGTTGTGTGTGTGTCTCACGCTGTGTGTGTGTCTCACGCTGTGTGTGTGTCTCACGCTGTGTGTGTGTCTCACGCTGTGTGTGTGTCTCACGTTGTGTGTGTGTCTCACGCTGTGTGTGTGTCTCACGCTGTGTGTGTGTCTCACGCTGTGTGTGTGTCTCACGTTGTGTGTGTGTCTCACGCTGTGTGTGTGTCTCACGCTGTGTGTGTGTCTCACGCTGTGTGTGTGTCTCACGCTGTGTGTGTGTGTGTCTCACGCTGTGTGTGTGTCTCACGCTGTGTGTGTGTCTCACGTTGTGTGTGTGTCTCACGTTGTGTGTGTCTCACGCTGTATCGTGTCTCACGCTGTGTGTGTGTCTCACGCGGGATGTCTCCTTGCTCTGTCCCCATAGGGTGAGCGTGGACCATCAGGAGCGAACGGAGCTGCTGGTCTTACGGTGAGCACCTCGGAAGCCCCGCTCTACACCTTGCGAGCTCACACACACAACACACACAACACACACAGCACACACCACACACACAGCACACACAACACACACAGCACACACAACCCACACAACACACAAAACACACACAGCACACACAACACACACACACAGCAGCAGCGGCAGAATTCCCTCTTGCTACTGACAAACTACACCGCGATTTCCATTCCATAGCGTATATATGCAGCCGCAAATGAAGATGCCGTCCGATGAAATAAAATAAAAACGACTAACGCATTGCATTTGTTGTGCGCGAATAGTGCTCTAGAAATAAAGTTTTATTGATTCCCGTAACGAACGCCCCGCCGTGGCCCAACCGTGGCCACATCGTGGCCCCACGGGGTCACGAGGTCAAGGAGGGCCGTTCGTGAACACGGCGCGGGGTGGGGGGCTAGCGACGCGTTCCTGCCGACGGACGCATTCACGGCGCGGCGACGCTCGCCCGCTAAGCCCGCTCGCGTGTCGCGCACGGCAGGGCAAAGGGAAGATCGTGACGGGGTGGCGGTGTTGTTGTTGTTTTTTTGTGTCTTTTCTCAGGGACCACGTGGAATGCCCGGCGAGAGGGGACGTAGCGGCGGCGCCGGATCTGCTGTGAGTCCACCGAGAATAAACAAACGCCGCCGCGTGGCCTCTGGCGTAACGAGAGGATCAACCGCGGCTGTCATCACCGTAGCCGTCACCGTCACGTGTCGCCACGAATTAAAGAAAAAGAAAACTAAATAAAAATATGAAAACTTTTCCGGTATCGTTAACGACGTCATCGTCGTCGTCGTCGTCGTCGTCATCATCGTCATTATTAATTACTCCTTAAAATAAACTTTGCCACCAACATCATCATTACCTGGGTCACCATCACGACGTAAACATTATTAATAATAATCATAAAAAATTAGTTTCAATAAAATTTACTTTGACATCACCATGATCATCGTTGGCTAGCTCCTGGCCACCCTATCACGATCGCTCTTCGTGATGGCCATCGTGTCTTCCTGACATCATCATGATCTCAGAATCATCGCCGTCATTGCGCACCAAAAATTGTGAATTGATATTGCCAACAACTTTATCACACCTGTCAAAATCATCATCATCATCATCACGGAAGCACTTCGTATGCAAGCATGGTGAATGGTGCTCGGACCGTGCCGGTGTGGGTGGCACGAGCCGTCAGCGGAACGGTGATAACGATGGTGATGGTGTTGTTGATGGTGATGGTATTGTTGATGGTGTTGTTGATTGTGATGGTGTTGTTGATGGTGTTCTTGCTGGTAATGGTGTTGTTGGTGGTGTTGTTGATTGTGATGGTGTTGTTGGTGGTGTTGTTGATTGTGATGGTGTTGTTGATGGTGTTGTTGATTGTGATGGTGTTGTTGATTGTGATACGTGTTCCTGATGGCGTTGCTGTTGTCGTTGTTGAAGTTGTTGTTGTTGCTGTTGTGCTCCCCTTGCAGGGAGCTCGTGGTGCTGATGGTGCCCCTGGCCCCGCCGGACCCGCGGTGAGCATCTCCATCACACCGCTGTAGTAACACCATCGCCCGTGGAGCTTCGTGTCACCCCGCTGTAGTAACACCATCGCCCGTGGAGCTTCGTGTCACCCCGCTGTAATAACACTGCTGACCGTGCGCTCCTCCCGCAGGGCCCCATCGGAGGCGTCGGTGTCCCCGGCTTCCCCGGGAGCCCCGGAAACAAGGTGGGTGGCCGCGCGCGCGAGAGAGAGAGAGAGAGACCGCCAGCCGCGTGCGTGAATGGGTCGCAGTCGAATGTTTGAAACGCGCTTCGCTCGTTTGCACCGGGCACGCGAGCCGCCGTGGCGATGGGCTCCAGCTCCTTCGACCGTTCGCGCGGCACTCATGGCAGGCGGGGCCTCGAGGGGGTCAGGACGGAGCTCGGAGGCGCTCGGCACCCCCCCACCCCCGCCCCCCCCCCCTTGTTTTGCCGGCCTGCCACCCGCGGCTCGTCACCACAATGTTGCCGAGCGAACGCCGCCGACGGCAGCGAGAGTGATCATTCAAATTGACGAAGCGCCCCCGTAAAGGGTCGCTCTCGAAAACCCCGGCGAGCGGGGTTTTTGAAGCGCCACAGTATCGCCGGTAGTGCTTGCACGAGACGAGAGAAACGACGAACGGGGCAGAGAGTTGTGGTGGTGGGGATGGAGTGGGGGGTTGAGTGGGGGGGGGGTATATAAACGACATCGGTGGGGAGAGGCGCACGCGTGAGATGCGCGGTGGGGGGGGGGGGGGGCGGTGGCATTGGGGTTCCGCATCGCAACGCCTGGCCGACGAGGGAAGACGCAGTCCCGGCCTCACCACCCCTCCCCCCCTCCCTCCCGCACTCCAACGCTGGAGCAGGGAGAGAGGGTTGCCACCGCTGAGGTGCCAGCAAATCCTGCAAATAATGTCACGGGGAAGAGAATGTCCCGGCGTGCCGGCAGACGGAAGAGCTACGCGCGTGTGCGCGCTCCGTCTTGAGCGCTGTTGTGTTGTTATCGTTTGCTTGGGACGTTTTTGTCCCGGGGGGGTGGGGGTGAGGTTTTGGGGGGTGGGGGGGGCTTTACAGATTTCCCAGGAGAGTTTTGTGATCTCAAAAGTGGGGACTACCGCGGGAAAAAACCAGGCCAGCCTTAACCCCCGTCCAAGCCCTTGAGCGCTTTAACGGGTGCTCGCAGACAGCGCACCCTCTGACACCGTGGTTCTTCTTCTGCCGCGTGACCAGGGTGAGGTGGGCCCCGCTGGTGCTATCGGAGCCGGTGGACAGCAGGGACCAGCGGGAGAGCCCGGCATTGGCGGAGGCATCGGACCTGCAGGCTCTGCCGTGAGTACCCGCGACTCACGTGTGCGTGTGTGTGCGTGTGCGCGTCCATGTGTGTGTGTGTGCATGCGTGTCTGTGTGTGCGTGTCCATGTGTGTGTGTGTGCATGCGTGTCTGTGTGTGTGCGTGCGCGTGTGTGTGTGCATGCGTGTGTGTGTGCGCGTGTCCATGTGTGTGTGTGTGCATGCGTGTCTGTGTGTGTGCGTGTCCATGTGTGTATGTGCGTGCGTGTCTGTGTGCGTGTGCGTGTCCGTGTGTGTGTGCATGCGTGTGTGTGTGTGCGCGTGTCCATGTGTGTGTGTGTGCGTGCGTGTCTGTGTGTGTGCGTGCGCGTGTCCGCGTGTGTGTGTGTGCGTGCGTGTCTGTGTGTGTGCGTGCGGTAAGCGCGACAAACCCGACGGTCCGAGTTGGATTCCCACTCACGAGCAACGATTAACCGAACCGGTTACTGGCACTCTGCTAGGTTGACTCGGCCTTAAATGAGTACCAAGGGCGGCATGCGAACGTCAGCCACCGGAGAGACGGCGGTGGCCGGGCGGGCGGGTTGCTGGCTGCGCCGCTGCCCTGTGAAGAGTCCTGGCCCTAAATAGGTGGCGGCTACAACACCGGCCCCTGTGGCCTGTAAAGTACCGGCCTGCTGGCCTATTGTATTCCGTGGGTGCGTGTCTCGTGACCCAGTGTGGCACAGCTGCCTGGTGACCCAATAGGTTAATGGTGACCCAGTGTGGCACAGCTGCGTGGTGACCCAGTGTGGCACAGCTGCCTGGTGACCCAATAGCTGCCTGGTGACCCAGTGTGACACAGCTGCCTGGTGACCCAGTGTGGCACGGCTGCGTTGTGACTCAATAGCTTCATGGTGACCCAGTGTGGCACAGCTGTCTGGTGTCCCAATAGCTGCCTGGTGACCCAGTGTGGCACTGCTGCCTGGTGACCCAATAGCTTCATGGTGACCCAGTGTGGCAAGGCTGCCTGGTGACCCAATAGCGTCATGGTGACCCAGTGTGGCACAGCTGCCTGGTGTCCCAATAGCTTCATGGTGACCCAGTGTGGCACAGCTGTCTGGTGACCCAATAGCGTCATGGTGACCCAGTGTGGCACAGCTGTCTGGGGACCCAATAGCTTCATGGTGACCCAGTGTGGCACGGCTGCCTGGTGACCCAATAGCTGCCTGGTGACCCAGTGTGGCACGGCTGCCTGGTGTCCCAATAGCTGCCTGGTGACCCAGTGTGGCACAGCTGCCTGGTGACCTAATAGCTGCCTGGTAACCCAGTGTGGCACAGCTGCCTGGTGACCCAATAGCTGCCTGGTGACCCAGTGTGGCACGGCTGCCTGGTGACCCAATAGCTGCCTGGTGACCCAGTGTGGCACGGCTGCCTGGTGACCCAATAGCTGCCTGGTGACCCAGTGTGGCACGGCTGCCTGGTGTCCCAATAGCTGCCTGGTGACCCAGTGTGGCACAGCTGCCTGGTGTCCCAATAGCTGCCTGGTAACCCAGTGTGGCACAGCTGCGTGGTGACCCAATAGCTTTATGGTGACCCAGTGTGGCACGGCTGCCTGGTGACCCAATAGCTGCCTGGTGACCCAGTGTGGCACAGCTGCCTGGTGACCCAATAGCTGCCTGGTAACCCAGTGTGGCACAGCTGCGTGGTGACCCAATAGCTTTATGGTGACCCAGTGTGGCACAGCTGCCTGGTGACCCAATAGCTGCCTGGTGACCCAATAGCTTTATGGTGACCCAGTGTGGCACGGCTGCCTGGTGACCCAATAGCTGCCTGGTAACCCAGTGTGGCACAGCTGCGTGGTGACCCAATAGCTGCCTGGTGACCCAGTGTGGCACAGCTGCCTGGTGACCCAATAGCTGCCTGGTGACCCAATAGCTTTATGGTGACCCAGTGTGGCACGGCTGCCTGGTGACCCAATAGCTGCATGCGATGTAAATGCACGTTGTTCTCTCTCTCTCTCTCTGCCCTCTCTCCGCAGGGTCTCAGAGGCGCCAACGGAGCTCAGGGACCCAAAGGACCTTCGGTGAGTGGTGCCGGCCGCGGGTCACCTGCTCAGCGCTCGGAGCGCGCACGTTGTTGTTGTCGTCGTTGTTGTTGTTGTTGTTGTCGTTGATGTTCATAACCGTCGCGCGGTGGTTGGCGATTACCTGGGGAGACAAAGGCGGCCGGGCGGGGTGTTGCCCACCCACCCCCTCGTGTGCCGTGCCGGCCTTCATAGGTGCTAGCCAACAGCACTTGCCCCTACAGTCTGTTACAGGCTGTACGGGGGGGGGAGTGACCTTTGCCTCTAGTACCTCTACTACCTATGCCTGTATCTTTGCGTCTTAAAATGCGTGCGCTCATCTGACCGTGCGCCTCTGTCCACCGCAGGGAGACTCTGGACCTGCCGGTGGCCCCGGGATGCCCGGACCTCGTGGGCCCCTCGGGCCCCCCGGTTCGTCGGGCCCTGCTGGACCCAGAGGCATTGCGGTGAGTGCTGCCCCTCTCTCCCCGCACTCTTTCTCTTTTTCACCGTCGGAGGAAACAAGAAGTTGCTCGGTGTATTCGGCACTTTGCTTCGTTCATAATTTAGTTTTTTTCTTTTTTTCAATGCTTTGCTTTATGTAACTCCTCCCCCCCCCTTTTTAAATGAAAGATTTAACAAAATATTTTCGCTCTGCTCTCCTTACCCCTTCCCTCTCTCTACCCCCTTCTCTGCCCCCCCTCTCTCTGTACCCCCTCTCTTCCTACGCTCTCTCTCCCGTGCCCCCCTCTTCTATCTCCCCTCTCTGCTCTCTCCCCTCTCTCCCAGTGCCCCCTCTCTCCCCACACCCCCCCCCCCTCTCCTTTCTCCCTTCTCTCCCTGCGCCCCCCTCTCCTCTCTCTCTCCTCTCTCTCCTCGCCCCCCTCTCCTCTCTCTCTCTCCTCTCTTTCCGCGCCCCCCTCTCCTCTCTCTCCCCTCTCTCTCCGCGCCCCCCTCTCCTCTCTCCCCACGCCCCCCTCTTGACGCGTTCTCACTTCTGCCCCGCTCGCTGCTGCGCTGCTGTGCCAACAGGGAGAGCCCGGAGTGCCGGGATTCAAGGGCGAGAGCGGTGCCAAGGGAGTGCCGGTGAGTTGGCGCGCGCCGCGCACCGCGTCTTGAGCGCGACCGCGCACGGAGGCGTTCGTGAGAGAGCGAGCGAGAGAGAGAGGGAAGCTCGCGGTAGGAGAGGGGACGGAGGGAAGCCTTGAGCCTGGACTAGAACAGCTGTGGCTGGCAGGGAGTCGAGAGCACGGACAGCTGGGGGAAGGGGACGAGCATCGACCATGAGCCTCAAGAGCAGAGAGTGCGTGGGGGCGAGCGGCGTGACGTGAGTGGGAGAGGCGGGCTTCTGTGTGATTTGTTCGTCTCGTGAAGAAACTATAAATTACGATAGTAAAATCAGTTGTCTATCAAGGGCTGCCCCCCCCCCCCCAGCCGCAAGACTCTCCTGTCAGGAGGGTGGTCGCGACCCTTTTCGCAGGAGCGTTTTGCTCGTGGGAGGAAACTGTGGAGATTGGCAAAAACTCGGGGTTCATGAACCTGCCCTCTCACCATCCCCTTGGCAGCAGGCCACCAGGTTTGAGAGTTTTACGCAAAATCCGCGTGCTCCACCAACGCTCGCCCGGAACGCAGGCACGGGCTGCCACCTTACCGCCCGGCTCACACGGACATGACCTCCGCGTCCGACACCGCCGATGGCTATCGCCGCGTCTCACACCGCCGACGGTGACCCACAGGGCCCCCCCCCCGCCGCGTCCTCACCGCGTGTGTCGCTCTCCCCGTGTCGTTGCACGCGTCTCCCGTGACCAGGGAGCATCGGGGCCCGCGGGTCCCTCCGGCCCAAGCGGAGAGGAAGGCAAGAACGGCGCCCGCGGCGAGCCTGGCGCATCTGGACCAGCTGGCGCCGCCGGCGAGAGGGTGAGTGGGGGGGTCTCCCGCTCGCTTTGATGAAATCGATTTCATTTTTTTTTTTCGATTATTATATTCCATCACCCCCCCCCCCCCCACCCCACCCACCCACAATTTTATCCCAATTCTGTTATTGCCGCCGCGTGCATCGACAAGGCAAAGAATCCGTTCGCAGCCATCCCAGGGCCGTCGCGACCCTTCGCGTTGGAGAATGGCCCACAGAGGCAGACACCGCAGAACTTATTCTGAGACCTCAGGTCCACCCGCCGTGCTGTAGCAGGGGGAGTATTTGTTGCCCAAGGGTGAAACCAATAAATGTTTTTTTTCTTCCATTTTCAGAGCTGGGATTTAGCCAAATTTAGTTGGAGGACAAAACCTCACGTCATGTTTGTTTGTCCAGATATTGGTGATGGGGGCCAGGGCCTCCGGTGTGACGAATTGATGGTCTCAAGGCGGCCGCCCACGACTGGATTTTAATTCATTTTGACGACATTCCAGCTGTAAAACTAAAATGTCCACAAAAAATAATTGAAATCAGTTTGATTGGCACGCAACGATCACTCCGTGCAGGGATTTTAGAGGTGTGCCCCGCGTGTGGATAACGAGGTCTATTGAAGTGACTCCGCCATCACTCGTGAAACCAATAGCACACGTAAAATCATCATCATCATCATCACCATCATCATGATAAAAATCCCATGTTCCATCCACTGTTGGATAAAGTTCGGCCTCCCCCCCATGCCCACACGGTCTTGCGAGATGACCCACAAACCAAAATTTCACTCCTGCGCGGGAGCTAATCTCGTACCCGGGCGTGCGATCCTTCGCCTTTGCTGCTGTTCCATCGCCATCCTCGCCCGTCGGCGATTTGTCGGTGCTGGGGGGGATCATTGGAATCCCTCCCTGCCGTCGAGTCCGTTTTCGGGAAACAACGCGGCTGGGGAAAAGCGGGGGAAACTGCGCCGACGCGGTTTTTGTAACGACGCGCGGCGCTGTTTTTTTTGTGACCCCCCCCACAGGGAGCTCCGGGCGGTCGTGGAATGCCAGGACCTGGCGGCAACGCCGGATCGATCGTGAGTAGCCGGTGACGCCGCGGGAAAGATGATGACGACGAAGCTGGCGCCAGCGCCCGACGCGGGGGGGTGGGGGTGGCTCTTGCGCTCGCCGCGAACGCGTCAAACAAAATGAGCAGCGGCTTCGCAACTTACACAGAGGCCGATGATGTGAAAATGACAGGCGGTTATTGCTATTGCGTGCGGTTAGCCTAACGATGGGGGCCGAACGAGACGGGACAAAGCAGGACGAAAAAAAAACAAAGATTGGTTCTTCAATCGAACTGCGACTTTGGACCGTGAGAATCGAGCGGATTTGCCGGAGGGCGGTGAATGGTCACGAGGATCGTGACCGCCCGCGCGTTCAATCCCGCGACGTCAGGGAAGGAGTCCCAACCCGGGCATCTCCGCCACGGTCAGTGCGGGCACCCCCCCCCAAGCGTGACGTTGCCACCGCTCTCACTCCGGAACGGCGCACCGAGAGGGGCACGGGGAAAGATGAGAGAGGGGAGATGAGATGAGAGAGGGCAGAGCGGGGCACGGGGAGATGAGGGTGCGGGAAGAGAGGAGCACGGGGAGAGAAGGGTGCTCACGGCGGTACGAGGCCGGAGGGCGATGGTGCCAGCGCTCGGCCAGCGTGCCGTGCGCCGTGTACGTGACTCGTAGGGCCTTCAGGGCAAGCCCTGAGAGCGCGTCGCGTGTCACGTGTCTGTGTAGGGAATGCCCGGCGAACGTGGAGCGGCCGGCCCTGCTGGAGCCAAGGGACCTGAAGGAGGACCTGGACGCCCAGGAGACTCCGGAATTCCTGGAGCCAGGGTGAGTTGCCGTCTGCGGCCACCTCCATCCGCGTCGCGAAGGGTTAGAAGGATGGGCATTAATTGGGCACTTGCTCCGATTTCACAGTAACGGGCATTGAGATTGTTTCGATTATTTTGGGGCTGTAAATGTCCCAATGGTGGGCCGCTTTGTGGTCAGGTGACTTCTGAAAATTAAGTGAATATCTCAGTGGGCTTTGCCTGGTAGGATGGGGGTGGTTTAGTGTTGTATCTGTTTGTGTTTGGGTGATTCGTTGACCTTTCTTGTACGTATCACTCCTATCGTTTGTTGTCATAACGTCCTTACCCCGTGCCCCTACCGGACATCTGTGAAAAAAGAGTTTTACAGCTCATCGGATTCCTCCAGTTAGAAATAAATATTCTGATTCTGAAATTCACCCGACATCACATCTCATCTAGTCCATGCCTGCAGTCTACCCAGCAGCAGCTATCCCTGGTCCCAGTTCGAGGTCTACGGGCATCCGTCTGCCAATTGGGGGCGAGAAACTCTTGACAACCTCTTGAGAATGTGGAGCCTCGGTGTGTGTCTCCACCACTTGAAAGAGGAAGTGACCAGAGAGAAGTTCTGGGGCTACTTTAAAATGCTTCGCCGTTGTCAGCGACGAGACGCATTGACGTACGGTGACCGAAAGTAGAACAGGACCTACCTTAGTGGTGGCTTTTTGAGATTCGATTGTTTGGTTGCTGCTGCTGCTGCTGTACAAAATGCCCACGTGATGATGATAAGCCACTTCGTTGAGCTATCATCTGTGATAGCCAGGTCGTTTCTGAAAAAAGAGCTACACAGCTCAGTTGAGCCTTACCTGGTGAAATGGAAATCGTTTAGTCTCATAGTTCAAGACCACTTGCAGTACTGTTATTGACACTGAGCGTGTTGCGTTGTTTTTTTGTTGGGAATCGTGCTTTTGTGCACCACTGCAAACGCAGCAGCAGCAGCATCTCCAGATAATTTGTTTACTCTTTGTGTGTTTAGTTTGTTGTCCTTCCCCCGCACCTCCAATTAGCTACGGTTGGCCACGTACGGTGCGAAAGAAGTTCAACGCACGTACACACACCGCACCTCCGATTAGCTACGGTCGGCTACGTACGACGCGAAAGGAGTTCAACACACGTACACATACCGCACCTCCAATTAGCTACGGTTGGCCACGTACGGTGCGAAAGAAGTTCAACGCACGTACACACACACCGCACCTCCGATTAGCTACGGTCGGCTACGTACGGCGCGAAAGGAGTTCAACGCACGTACACATACCGCACCTCCAATTAGCTACGGTTGGCCACGTACGGTGCGAAAGAAGTTCAACGCACGTACACACACCGCACCTCCGATTAGCAGGGCCTCGATGCTTCTCCTCCGCGTGCATTGTACGTACGCGCACGTTGAACCTCTTTCGCGCCGTACGTAGCCAGCCGTGGCGATCGGAGGTTCGATACAAAGATACAAGATGCAGCCATCGTGACGACGAGCGGTTGGATCGAGCGGCTTGGCCAGCGTGGCGGTCACGTCACCGTCGATCCGTGTTTGACAGATGACAAATGAAAAAAGAGAAAAGAAACCAGTCATGATTCGAAGCTTTCGTGACTGCAGCAATCCACACTCTTTGGTTGTTTCGGTAAAGCCACGTAGGTGGGAAAAAATCTCGCCTGACGACGGACGCTTGTGTTGCGTCCGAAACGTCGTGATTTATTTTATTTTCCACCTACGTGGCTTCACCGAAAGAACTAAAGACTTTAAAGGAACCGGCTCAGCTCTCTGTCCTCGCTGTTCAGCAATGCCCTCGAGCTAAGCACGGCTCGTCGCGTCGGGATCCCACAAGAATGCGGGGTCGTGTCGCACGCTCGGTGCGGGGGGAGCCGTGGCAGGAACCACGTGGCAGGAACCACGTGGCAGGAACCACGTGCCACGGCTCACGACACGCTGTGTCTCGACGGTCCGCTGGCAGCGGCGCGGTGAATTTTGGCGTGGCCGTGACACCGCGCGTTGTGACTTTGTCCGTTCAGGGTTCCACTGGGAGTCCTGGAGCAGCTGGTTCCGAGGGAAAGCCTGGCGTCTCTGTGAGTGGAGCCCGACTCGTGCCTCTCTCTCTTTCTCTCTCTTGCACTCTCATCCTCCCACTACCACTCACGCCCTCCCCCCACCACTCACATCCTCCCACCACCACTCACATCCCACCACCACCACTCACATCCCCCCACCACCACTCTCATCCCACCACCACCACTCACATCCCACCACCACCACTCACGCCCTCGACCACCACTCACATCCTCCCACCTTCACTCACTCACATCCTCACATCACTCACATCCCCCCACCACTCACGCCCTCCCACCACCACTCACATCCCCCCACCACTACTCACGCCCTCCCACCACCACCACTCACATCCCCCCACCACTCACATCCCACCACCACCACTCACGCCCTCGACCACCGGCCCTTATCCCCTCCCGTGACGCCTACCGCCCCAAGCGAACGCGACGTCTCAACCTTGCTAAAACAATCTCAATGGCCTCGTTCCGTCCGTCAGCGTGATCGCGAGCGTGCACCCTCTGCGCGCGGAGAGCTTGCGAGCTGACGAAGAGCTCCTAACGTCTGCCCCCCATTCCGAACTAAAAACGCCCCCCTCTCCCCCCCGCGTTACTGCCCCCGTCGCCACGTTGCCTTCAAATTTTTTCGCCGTCTTCGTAACGGAGATTCATTCTCCGCGCGGGCTCCATTGTAACGAGGTGCCCTCGTCCTCGTGTGTGTGTCTCTTAACCCCCCCCCACCACCCTCCCCCCAATAGGGCCCCGTGGGAGGAGATGGTCGCCCTGGCCCCCCAGGTCCCTCTGGAGTTCGTGGTCTTCCCGGCCCCAACGGATTCCCAGGGCCCGCAGGAGGCGCTGTACGTACCCACGCAACGCCACCACCGCCTCCACCGCCGTGTCCGTCTGGAACGTTGTCTCCACGCTGAGTCCTCCCATGAGCCGTGTCCGTCTGGAACGTTGTCTCTACGCTTAGTCCCCCCGTGAGCCGTGTCCGTCTGGAAAGTTGTCTCCGCGCTTAGTCCCCCCGTGAGCCGTGTCCGTCTGGAACGTTGTCTCCTCGCTTAGTCCCCCCGTGAGCCGTGTCCGTCTGGAACATTGTCTCCGCACTTAGTCCCCCCGTGAACCGTGTCCGTCTGGAACGTTGTCTCCACGCTTGAATCCCTCTCGCGAGTTCCGAGTTGCTCGCCCTGTCACGGGTGTTGGCCAGACCTGCACAAGCAACGTGTGTGTGTGTATATGTATATATATTCAGGGGCGCCGCGGTGGCGAGATGTTAACTACCTCGCCTGGTATACAGGAGGTCGCGGGCTCGATCCCGACCCTGACGCCTGTTGCATGTTTGCAGATTGCACGTTTCTCTCTCTCCGGTTCTGAGAGTTGTGTGTCGTGAGAGTTTGGTGAGACGATACGTTGGATAACTGCTGAATTCGCTCCGATTGTTGCACTCAGGGCGAGGCTGGCAAGCCCGGCGACAGGGGCCCTTCCGGTTCCGCAGGGCCACGTGTAAGTAGCCAGCGGCATCACGCGGCACTCACACTGACCTCCAGCGCCAGCAATAACTCCAGCACTGCCACCCAAATCTCTACTCTCCTGCACTCACTCTCCTACCTCTCAGCTTACTGTACACCCTCCACTCACTCTCCCACCTCTCCCCTCTCAGCTTACTCTACACCCTCCACTCACTCTCCTGCCTCTCCCCTCTCAGCTTAATCTACACCCTTCACTCAGTCTCCTGCCTCTCCCCTCTCAGCTTAATATATACCCTCCATGCACTCTCCTGCCTCTCATCTCACTCGACACCCTCCACACACTCTCCAGCCCCTCCCCTTCCATCTCACTCTACTCCCCTCCACGCACTCTCCTGCCTCTCCCATCTCACTCTACTCCCCTCCACGCACTCTCCTACCTCTCCCCTCTCATCTCACTCTACTCCCCTCCACACACTCTCCTGCCTCTCCCCACCCATCTCACTCTACTCCCCTCTGCGCGCTCTCTGCTGCAGCAACCAATGCCGTGCAGGTGCGTGGTTCTCACCCGCGCGCGTGTTGTCCGTCCGTAGGGGGCTCCTGGCAAGGATGGTGAGGGCGGTCCCGCTGGTCTGGCAGGTCCCGGGGTGAGTTGGCGCTCACGCACCGCGCCCTCAAACCTCCGCACTGATAGATTCATGGAAATCCGTGGGCCGTTCCACTCCTCTCGCTCAGCCACCTTGCAGCCATCCGGCATTTTCCGGTAGTTCTCTGCCTTCCGCGCGACCGAACCGAAAACAAAAGACGCTCAATTTGGTTAGCACGGAGCAATCAGCCGCTCCGTCGCCGTTTGTGAGGGGGCCAGGTGCTCAGTCAGCCTGTCATATCCGTGTCAACCTACTTGTCAGTGAACTACCTTATCGCAGACCAATTCAAACCCGTATTGGTCACCCGCGTGCCCTGACAAATCTGAACGTTCATTCTACAGAGTTCCATCACGAGGGAGTAACACAAATAGACAATCACCACTACGAGACTCACCACTAGTACACTCACCACTAGTACACTCACCACTACTACACTCACCACTACTAAACTCGCCACTGCTACACTCACCACTACTACACTCACCACTACTACACTCGCCACTGCTACACTCACCACTACTACACTCACCACTACTACACTCACCACTACACTGACCACTAGTACACTCACCACTACACTCACCACTACTACACTCACCACTACTACACTCACCACTACTACACTCACCACTAGTACACTTACCACTACACTCGCCACTACTACACTCACCACTACTACACTCACCACTACTACACTCACCACTACTACACTCACCACTACTACACTCGCCACGACTACACTCACCACTAGTACACTTACCACTACACTCACCACTACACTCACCACTACTACACTCACCACTACTACACTCACCACTACTACACTCACCACTAGTACACTTACCACTACACTCACCACTACACTCACCACTAGAACACTCACCACTACAAACCTGTCAACCCCTTATCAGCGCCCTACCTTGTTACAGACCAATTCAGACCTCAGTGGTCACCCCGTGCCCCTTACAAATCTCAACGTTCATCCTACAAAGTCCCATCGCAAGCGAGAAACATAAATAGACAAAAAAAACTCAAATGTTTGTCCCTACTGAAACGATTGTACGCCGTATGGACCTGAAAACTAAATTTCCCCGTGCAAGAATACGGAGTGAACCGTGATGGCTTGACACGGTTTGACCCTGTGCCGGGCACAGGGTCAGCCACCACTTGGGGGGGGGGGGGGGCGGGGGACTGTGCCCACGTCAACGAGACGTGAAGCGCCGCTCGAAGGGCGCCGTAAAAAAACAAAAAAAACACGAATCGTTCCTCCGTTCGTAGCCAATGAGGCCAAATGTATTCCTGACGATTATCGACACTCGGCTCTGCATACGCGCGCCGAGTCTGTGCAATCTGCCGGTGCCGCTGGCCGTGTGAGTGACCCCCCCCCCCCCCCGTGTTCTGTCACAGGGCCCCGTGGGTTCTCGTGGCGAGCGTGGCGCTGCTGGTCTCCCTGGAGCACAGGTAAGAGGGGTGGGGGGCTCAGAGCCGTCGTCGTCATTACACCCACGTCATTGTTTCTACTGTCAACGGGTCATCATAGTCACAACATCATCGCCACCGCCACCGCCACCACCACATCGCTATCACCTCCTTCTCATCGTCGTCGTCATTATTTAACCATTATCACCACTTGGTCATCAAAATATCAGAACCATCTCCTTCTCACCACTGACGCTACGTATCTATTATCACCACCACCATCATCACCAACTCGCAATCACACCACACCATCACCAGAACGACCAAACCGGCATCATAATCACCATTGCCCATCCTTCACCCCCACCACCACCACCACGATCACCAACGCAAAAACCACCACAACCACCAGTCGCACCTCCGCCAATCACTGGCCACGGCCGGAGGAGCTAACGGCTTGGCGCAACCGGCCCCCCCCCTGTCCCCCCGCAGGGCCTTCCCGGACCCTCAGGGGCGAATGGAGAGCTGGGTCGCGCCGGCAGCATGGTGAGTGAGTGAGAGGGTCACGTGACCACTGCACGAAGGGATCTCGACGAGAGGGAGGCCCGTATTGAAGGGGCCTTTGGCGTAGCCGTGCGCCTTGTGTGTGCGTGCGCACGTGGCCGCTGTTGGGAGCGAGTCGTCGAGTCGTGTCGCAGTTGACGACAAAGAGAGTGATCCGCGCAGTGGAGCCAAAGGAACACAACGCAGGAGCACTGCGCAAAACTTTTATTTTGTTATTTAATGATGGACGCCCCCACGTGTCCTTGATAACGGCGTCATTTGCGTGTCGACACGCGCCATGGCTTCCATTACCGGCACCCAGCGCGAGTCGAATCGCGCAGGTTTAGTGAGGTGTGCATCCCGGCCCATCTGCGTGTGCACAACACCGCCTTTCCCGCACCTCCGACTAGCACGGTTGGCTACGTGCGGTGCGAATGAAGTTCAACATACACACTACGTGTAAATGCTAGGCCGCTCGCTGAAATGCAGTTGTAAAAAAAAAATCCTGAAATTGCTACGATTAGAATCGGGCCCACGCAAGTAACGTACAGACGTTGTGTAGTTCGCGGGCTGTTATTGACATTGAGCGCTGCTTGAGCCAGGCTCCCGAAGGTTGTGAACGTATGATGACAATGATGTCGATGGGGGTGAACGTTGCTGGATTTATCGCTGGCGGTCGTGAACGTTTACCTTGATTTTCTCCTCCACAGGGAAGTCCTGGTGACAGGGGTGGTCCTGGACCTGCTGGTGCCCGGGTAAGTGCCGCAATGGAAATGCACGCGGGCTATTGCCGTAGCGGATCGGCACGTCTCGCCGGCATCAGGGGGGTTGTCGTCCGCATGGTTCCAGGATTCACGTGACAATTACCTTGTTCGTGACAAATGAAACTCGACCGTGTCCGTCCGGTGCTCGCCGAGCGGAATTGGCTTCCGGTTGCCGAACGAATACATGATGAGGTCGTGCTCATTGCACACAAAGCGCCTGTCACAAATAAACCACGATTACCTTGTTTATCTTTTTGAGGAGCATGAACCATCATCACGCGAACTCCGGTCATCCTCACAGCAGCGTTTGGATAATCTACTGAACAAAGACGGTGGTCACCGCATCGCGCGATTTCAGATGCACTTCTGTGGCCGTCTGGAACGCTCTTCCCATATTTGGAAGCCACTGGAGCGATGCACTTTTAAATCATCTGGATTGAAAGCTCATTTATTTAGAACTGCGTTTTGTGTTCAGTTTGTTGTACTTCTCCCGCACCTCCGATTAGCACGGTTGAATACGTAGGGTGCAAAAGAAGTTCAGCATAAATACATACGTCCAGTCCTTTCTCTCCACCGTGGAATACACGAACGGCCCGGAGTGTAGAAATGATAACTTACAGACGTGTATATTTTCTTGTTGTGCTCATGACCGGTGTTGTGTTTGTGTGGGACAGGGAGAGGCCGGAATCCCCGGGGAGCGTGGAGCCCCAGGCCCCGCTGGAGCCGCAGGCCCCAGAGGAGAGGCTGGACCTGCGGGGGCGGACGGAGGAAAGGTACAGACAGACGCCCCGGTGTCCACTCTCGGTCACTCGCCCCACACGGCACCGAGGTGCCATGGGACAGACGTGCCGTGTCCACTCAGCCATGCGCCGTTTGCTAAAGGACAGGCTAAGTCATGCCCACCATTCGCTCACCCATGTGGCAGGAAACTAAAGGGATGGCCTTGGCGTAGTTTAAATGAATCTATCCACAGCTACCCGGATGCTAATAGTATATCCAAAGTATGATCGTGTCGAGTATGCACGCTCGTCCGTCAGCGTCGTTATCTCATCGTCAATGGCATTGTTTCATTTGGAAAGGTTGGCCTGCCGAACGCGGTGTCTGCCGACTGCAACGTCGATAATAAGGACGCTTGCGTCGCTGTGTGTGAGCGTGCGAGCTCGTGCTTGCGTGCGTCGAAAAGGCATGCCCTGCGAGAACGCTTTAAGAGACCCAAAGACATCCCAAGCGATGCTCGAGTTTATGATCATCAGGCTCTGCGTCTTACGCTCTAATTCCGTTAGCGTGGAACTCGCCAAAGGTTTGTATGTGTTTTGCGTGCGTGCGTGCATGGGAGTTGCCACGTTCCGTGAAACGTGGACGGGATGGCAAGTGTCAATCGCGTCTTCCATATCCGGTGAACGGCTCACGGCTATGGTCCGGGCCAGTGGTGATGGCAGCTTGTGACTGACAGCTTCCTTGTGTCGGCAGGGTGAGGCTGGCCCTGCAGGCCCAGCCGGAGGAGCTGGCAGCCCGGGCATGATGGGACTCCCTGGTGACCGAGGGTCGGGTGGAACTCCCGGAGAGAAAGGAGAAAAGGTCGGTGGGAATGCAGAAAACGAACTGGACAGATCAACAGCGGTTAACGTGGAAATTGAAACGAAATATAGCTTAAGGGTAGAACAGGGTTGGTGTGGAGGGTTAGGCCGAGGAAACGTGGGAGGGATGAGTGAGGGAGACTCCGTGGCATGGCCCAGGAAGAAGTAACTGGGGCCCAGGGCTCACAACAACCACCACAACAACAACCACCACAACCACGACAACAACCACCGCAAAAATAGGAATGGCAGAGAGCCCCACAGGGGACAACTGGGGGAGAGCCAGGGCAACACCAAAACTATTCAATAATTTCCTCCAATCCAATCAAAGCTTACCTGAGGGTGAAAGGATTTTGTGACAATATGGTGGGGGTGGGGAGGGTTTGCCAATATGGGAAGCAGTTCCCGTGTTTATTCAAAATCATTTGTTGGGGTGAAAGCGAAACAGGTTTGTTGTGTTTCTATTTTCTCCATCCGCCCCAAGGGTATTGCTACCCTGGCAACGAATTTGTCGTTACTCGTCAATGTGGCAGTGTTGCTCGTTTCGGCCTAATCGAGGCTTGTTGGCCAAAACATCACCGCATGCTTTGCTTAATTCGTCAACGTGTTCATAATTTATTGCATGTTGTTTTTGTTGCTTGAGACTCGTGGAAACAATTGTTGTGAATGCAATGTTAATGGAATTGACATGGAGTGCTTCGGTTGCATTGAAAGGAGTGGTTTTTGCAACGGTTTGTTTTTGGTTTTCGTTGGCAGGGCGACGGTGGTCCAGCAGGAAGTGCAGGCAACCCTGGGAGGGATGGCCCTCGCGTGAGTCCTCGCCCAACCGCCATCACGTGACTGATCGCAGCCATGCGATTGGTTCGTGAAGGTCACACGCCTTCACCGGATTATTAGCCAATCACGTGGCTGCGTGGCACACCTGAATATCCCAATGCCTCGTGTAATATACAAATATATACATATGAATATACACATTCTTTACTTTTTAAGTATGTTTATCAAACGTGGACTCGTGACAACGGATAGTTATCTTGGTGGTGAGATGTGAACTACCTCGCCTGGTATACAGGAGGTCGTGGATTCGATCCCGACTCTGAAGCCTGTATTTTTGGAGTTTGCATGTTCTCCCCGTTGTTTAGAATCAACTCGCGTTTAAAGTATTTGGCTGCTATAAATGTCCACATGATGATAAGCCACTTTGATGAGCAATTATTCGTAGCCAGGTCACTTCTGAAAAAGAGCTACATAGCTCAGTGGGCCTTACCTGGTAAAATAACAAGTTGAGTTTATTGTTTTAGTTCATATATACACACACACGTATATAAATATATGCACACACATATATATTTCAAGAAATTGTAGTTGTAAGGTGTAAATATCGCGTAAGGTCTTGTACCAAGCTTGAAGTGATGGCCCTTAAGTCAACGCTGAGCTGAGTTGACATTTGCACCGCTGTCACTGTCCTGATGTTGTGTCCGTGTTTGTTCATCAACAGGGTCCAGATGGTCCCGTTGGTCCCCCAGGTCCCCTGGGTCCCGGTGGAGAGAGAGTAAGAATGATCCTATTCTGCTCCAAACACACGCACCCACTCCACATTTCAACACACGCGATACTGGCAAAAAATGGTCCCAATTTTCGTCCAACTCGAGCTATTAATACTTTGATGCTTGCATTGCCTTTGTGCTGTTCGCCTTTTGGCGTTCTCTGGTCGTCTCACGCTGGGGGGTGAGACAAGGCCGTGAAAAAGGCTGTCTCTGGTGTAGCCGTGCGATGCGTGGCGATGCAGCCCAAACTATGGACCGTATAGTAAGCCCATAGAGCCACATAGAGATACATAGATACCCATAGACATACACAGATACCCACAGAGACATATAGCGACCAATATAGGTCCATATCGAAACATTAAAGTACAAGCCGCAGCAGTGCGACTATGGCCATGCAACTCAAACTACGGACCGCAAAGTAAAACCACTGTGGCCATGCGCTCAATCAACGGAGGAGAAGCCCTCTCGTCCCAACCAGTAGCAGCAGTAGCAGACGTCCACATTGGCATCGGGCCCCCTGAACAGATGACCGCTGGCCATCGTGTGCGAGAATCGAAAGGGAATGGGGGAATCCCTCTCCGATGCGCGCCGCCGCGCGTCGCTCGGCAACGGCGTCCGACGGTTGCGCTGCGCGTGCCGGACCTTCTTGAGGGCGCGCACGACGACTGCCCGGCGCAAGCCCCAAATAGACATCGGAGCGCTGAGCCTCCCCCACCCACCTCGGGTGACGTCGGAGCGACGTGCGATGACGCGCGGCTCCCGTCGGGTTATTGACGCCGCGCTCCAGCGTTGATGTTGATGTCGTTGTTGTTGTCTTTCTCCCCCTTTCTCTCTCCTCTCCCCGGCAGGGTGAAGCTGGTCCCTCCGGCCCTTCTGGGCCCGCAGGTCTCCAGGGACCCCCTGTGAGTAGACGGCGCTGCACCGGCACGCCCCACCATGCGCGCCACAACGGTGTCAGCGCGATGTGGCGTCTGATAGACAAATACAATACTACATAGACCAATACGCACCACTGATAGACAAATTATGATGAGTAGCCGACTATACGGATGAGCGGATTAATCTGTGGGTGAGCGGGTGAATCTGTGGATGACTCTGTGAATGAGTGTGTGAATCTGTGGGTGAGCGGGTGAATCTGTCGATGATTCTGTGAATGAGTGTGTGAATCTGTGAATGAGTGTGTGAATCTGTGGGTGAGCGGGTGAATCTGTGGATGACTCTGTCAATGAGTGTGTGAATCTGTGAATGAGTGTGTGAATCTGTGGGTGAGCGGGTGAATCTGTGGATGACTCTGTGAATGAGTGTGTGAATCTGTGGGTGAGCGGGTGAATCTGTGGATGATTCTGTGAATGAGTGTGTGAATCTGTGAATGAGTGTGTGAATCTGTGGGTGAGCGGGTGAATCTGTGGATGACTCTGTGAATGAGTGTGTGAATATTTGCGTGAAGAGGGTAACCCCAGGTGTGGAGCTGACCCTGTAGATGAGTGGGTAAATCTCTGGATAAATTGAGTGACTCTCTGGGTGGGTGGGCGACTTTGTGACCCTGTGCATTAGTGGATGACGGTCGTGGGTGACTCAATGTCTGGCTGACTGGTGTCTTATCTGCTGGCAGGGTGAGCGTGGATCCAACGGTGCTTCTGGTGGTCCTGGCTTCCCCGGACCCCCTGTGAGTACATCTTTGTTTGAGCCACTCCGACCGAAAAGACGATTTTTTTCTTCTTCTTCTTCTTCTATGCGCGATGAAACATTCACGTCAGTGCGGCGAATGATCCTTGGCTGTCCGAGAGTCAACCGAGGCAATGAGACTCACTTGCTGGAATATTTCGCGATTGTGACTTTTTTTTTTATTAACGAACGTCAACACGCCCCGAGCTCCACAGGTTCGGAAACCTTCACGTTCAACATGCCGCAACAAAATTTAATGTTGTTTTGAAGGTAACTATCTGTGGTTTTACAAACCTTTTCCTTTCCGGGATACTTCATTAGTTTGACACGCACAATAAATGGAACGCACCTTCACCACCGTCCCAGCGCGAAGAAAAAAAAATGGCCACCGGGCGACTCGCTATGCCCGATCGACAAGGCCCTTGCCCCTGTGTTGCTGCCATCACGTGGTGCTGCCCTCTGACGCTGACGCTGCCCCGTGTCGCTTCTCAGGGTAGCGACGGGCAGCCCGGCACCCGTGGCGAGCGTGGTGAGGCTGGCGGCAAGGGCGAGGGTGGCGCTGCAGGTCCTCCCGGCCCCTATGGCCCTGCTGGTCCCCCGGTGAGTCGTCGCTGCCCTTCGTCATTCCCGCACACTAGAGATAAATACAAAGATCCCCCCCCCTTCCGGTGGAGCCTCAACAGACAGTTGGGGCAAGTGCTAAGCGCGAGCACAACAACAACAAGAACAGCCGCCATTCACCACTGAGTGGCGGTGGCATTACCACGGCGCTTGTGCCAGGCTAGGTTCACTTTGAGGCTACCACGTGAAGTGTCGAAGGCTCGCTGACAGGAGGTCACGGGACTGACCCAGCAGGTGCCATGGGTTGACTAAGACGACTGGTAGATGCGCCACCTCCGCTCCCTACTGTACCAAATTGCTGCATTTTAGCCGTCCGGCGCTCTGCTCGTTGTTGTAAGCGTCGCTCCTCTGCACTCCGTTGTTGTTGGAGGGTGACCGCCCAGTAGCGTCCTTAACGAGCCTCCTCCATTGCCTCCTCCATGAGCGAGCACACACACGCACGCACGCTCCCACGCACACGCTCGTTCCATTCCCGTGCGTTGCACGTGTCCTCGCGTGTCCGAACGTGAATCGAGTTCAGAATTTGTGCTCATGCGTCCGTGTGTTTTTGTTTTCTCTTCGCCAGGGCCCTGCTGGTCTGGTCGGTGGAAAGGGAGGGATTGGACCCGCCGGCTCAGCCGTAAGTGCGAGATCGTTGTTGCCGTGTCTTTTTTTCTTATTCGCGCTACGCGTCCGTGCCCGCGGCAAGAACAAATCTCCGGCCACCACGGTGGTGCCGTGGGCTCGATCGGGGGTGGGGTTGGGGGGAGAGCCGTCCGCGGTTGCTGAACGGATGTCGGAGGGTGACGTCGCCTAACCAGGGGGAAAGGCCTAAAGAGCCAGGCTGGATCTTCTTGGTTCTTTCGGTAAAGTCACGTAGAAGGGAAATAATAAAAATAAAACATAATAAAATAATTCTCACGACGTTTCGGCCACAACGCAAGCAGCCGTCCTCAGGTGGAGAACAGGTCTGTCGGAAAGACAGCGTCTGACCTGTTCTTCACCTGAGGACGGCTGCTTGCGTTGTGGCCGAAACGTCGTGATAATTATTTGATCATGTTTTATTTTTATTATTTTATTATTTCCCTTCTACGTGACTTTACCGAAAGAACCAAGTGGATGAATCCCTGCAGTCACGAAAGCTTTAAATCGAAATTTAGCCCGGCTGGAGTTGACGTAGTAAGGAGTGTCGTTTGACGAGTGACGCGTCGCCCGACCTGATGATGGCTGGGGAACAGCGCGGAGCGATGGCGATGGGCCCCCCCCCCTACAATCGGGACGGTTTGGAGGTTTTGTTACTCTCCGGGTGGGGGGGGGGGGTGCCGTGGTGATGTCGGCTGCCGCGACGGCGACGGTCGTGCCCGACGCCGGCGTTTGACAAAATCCTCTTCCCGTTTCTGCAGGGCCCCGTTGGATTCCCCGGTGCTTCTGGTGCCCCTGGTGGATCAGGACCCGCTGTGAGTGTCTCCACGCACGCGCTCTTTGGTGTTTGCTGTGCTCATTTTGTCTGTCTGTGTTCTATCTATGCATTGCCGGAAAGGGTAAAACCTAGTAATAGGTTTTTACCCTTTCAACTGGTACCAAAACTGACACCGTTATACAAGGCATCATATTTGCAATAACCACAACACAAGCAGTCAAAATGCAAACAAAAAGAAACAACTCTGATGATGATAATGATATGCACTGTCCTTGAAGTTGATTGGTCCACACCCGAGACAGCTTTTCTTAGAGCCTAGTCTCCATTGGTGTTGGACCAGATGACGCCAAAAGGCTGTCTCGGATATGGACTAATCAACTTCAAGGACAGTGCATATCATTATCATCATCAGACTTGTTTCTTTTTGTTTGCATTTTGACTGCTTGTATTGTGGTTATTGCAAACATGATGCCTTGTATAAAGGTGCCTTGTATAAAGGTGTCAGTTTGTACCAGTTTAAAGGGTAAAAACCTATTACTATATTTTGCCACTGGTAAAGGAGGTCTCAAAGGGTTAAACCTATTCTCATTTTTCATGCTTACTGGCAAAAAAAGGTCCCACGCTTTTACACCACTGCTAGTGCAGTGTCACGTAAGGCGACGGTGACGGCGATGATGACGCTGCCGCTGCTGCTGCTGCACCACGCCGGTCCCCCCGGGAAGCGGCGAGTGCCCGCCCGCTAGAGAAGGCGCTTGATGGTGCAGCCACTAGCCAGCGCATTCCACTTAACTAATCCACCAGCAACATACACACACACCGCACCTCCGATTAGCATGGCTGGTTGCGTACGGTGCGAAAGAAGTTCAACGTACACGCAAAAAAGACAAAGATCCCCCGTATAGCCTTAACAGACCGTAGGGGCAAGTGCTGTTAGCGAGCACCTATGAAGGCCGGAACGGTACACGAGGGGGTGGGTGGCCAGTACCACGCCCGACCGCCTTTGTCTCCCCAGTGGCGATGTTTACACACCGCACCAGGTACTCATTTCAGGCTGAGTCGACCTAGGGGAGGCCTAGGACCGGTTCAGATAATCGTCACTGGTGTTGGCCATAGCGCAGCGCGTTAACCGCTACACCACCGCTCCCCTGCTCCCCCACGCACACGGACACACAAACGCTCGACAGCACCTCTGACCGCCACCCCCCCTCTCCCCCTTCCTTCCCACAACGCCTCCAGGGCCTCACCGGACCCTCCGGCGGGCCTGGCCCAGCCGGCAAGTCCGGACCCCGCGGCCCACGCGGAGACGGCGGCCCCTCCGGACGCGACGGCTCCATCGGACCCGGCGGGCCCCCGGGTCCACCCGGCGAGCGTGGACCCTCCGGAGCAACCGGCGCCGGCGTGAGTGGCGCAGGCGGCGCGGCACTGCAAGCGCCGAGAGCGGCACTGATAAGACGGCAGTTGCAATGCGCCGCGTTGGGCAATGCGGCGCTGCCTCAACGCAAACGATTACAGCGGCGTGAATCTGCGCAGTGAGGCGCCCTTTTGTCAGTCCGCTGCTGGATGAGGGCCCCCCACTCCTGCGCAGTCGAGGTCATGTCACCGTACTTCACCGCCCTGGTCGGTGCGCGTTAGCGGTGGCGGGGAGAATATATATGGGGGCATAGAGGTACAGCACAACAGCTGAATGTCTTGCTGCCAACAGCATCGTCCCGCCGCCCGTAGCACCTGTAATCCATGGTGGTCGCCCATCCAGGCGCTATCTAGGCTCAATCTAGACTTAGCTTCCCAGACCGAAAGGGCACTTGGCAGTGTGGGAATACACAACATGCAGGAATGCCAACACGGCATCTTGCAACGTAGTGCTCGTCAATAGAACAACGGTGCGACGACAAAACAACGACGCGTATCGCAGGCGCGCAGACACAACAATGCGACGGAGTGCCACGTGACGTGCCGCAACGCGTTGCCGTGCGCGACAGCACGTGGCGACGTCTGACACGTGGAGAACCAGTCGTGAGCGAGCGAGCGAGCCACAGACGTGAATTCAAGCGTAACGTTCGGCAAAGGGGGGCTGGAACCCCCTTTAATATTTGGCGAAAACCGAATTGCCCCATAGCAGAGGTGTTGTTGGGTTAGATCGCGCAACTATAAATGTGTCGTTAAACCCGCCACCACCTGAAACAGACAATTAGTAAGGTTTGTCACGTAAACAAAACGTGCTAAGGCGTCACTAGTACAGCACACCGGTTGTGTGTTGGAGAGTAAACCCGCTACGACATTTACAATTGGAGCACTGTGAGGTTTTACCAGTAATTAGAACCAGCATCATCAGGCGGGACAGCCAGAGTTGTGTGTCGGGTGGTGGCGGGTTTAACGACACATTTACATTTACGCGATCTAACCCATAACCTATTATGGATAACATTGTTCGCGAAAGCCCTACTACTACGTGTTAAACAAAACCTAATTGACTCCACGCTTTATTATCACTCGAAATAGCGTGAAAAAAATATTTCCGCACACGATGGCGCTTTAACTCACGGGGCAAAGCCGCCCCGAAACGCGTTGCCCACGTGATCGCGCGCTCCGGTCCCGTGTGTCGCTCGCCGAACGGCGGCACTTGCCCCAGCGGTCCGTTGAGGCCTACGCGCACGGGTGACCTTTGCCTCTGTTTTCTCCGCTTGCTCCCAGGGCCCAGTCGGCCCCCCTGGACCCCCCGGATTGTCTGGCGGCGGAGGAATGCTGGGAGTGCCCGGGACTCGCGGAGAGAGGGGAGGACCTGGAGGTTCTGGCCCATCTGTAAGGAAACGACCTGACGTCCTCCTGTTGCACAAAGCTCCTCGCCTGCTGCGTCGTTCGCTCCTCCTGTTGCACAAAGCTCCTTGCCTGCTGCGTCGTTGACGTCCTCCGTGACACAAAGCTCCTCGCCTGCTCCGTTGTATTCACTCCTCCCGGAGCGCAAAGCTCCCTGCCTGCTGCGTTGATGTAAAGTTACATGCGTTTTCGATGTGTCCATCTGTGAGCCCCCTGTGACAAGGGCACTTGACTAAATGATGGTCGCCCCACTGGCGATGCCGTGCTGCACACGTCTCTCGCCTTTCCGTCTCACGTCATCTCTCGGTCGATTCCCTTTTTAAATCCTTTATATTAAGTTCACTTGCTTGCTTGCTTGCGCGCTTACGACCGTGCAAATCTTTCGGTCGTTTTTTTAACCCACTTCCCGTGATCCAATCGAGCTGACATTTTGCACACAGACTCGTTGTGCGTGACAATTTATTTTCGTGAAAATTTTTTTCCATAACTTTACACTTCTTAGGAAAAAATAAATTATATTTAATTACCAATTGCTTAATGGTGGCAGCCATCTCAAGCCAGAGGACGAGAGGACTCTAGCCGCCACGCATATAAAGGATTTATAGTGAAAACCTTTGTTTTTACGGGTTAATCTTTTACCTCTTCTGCCGGGACTGCTCCTGTGATCCTTGGGCAAGCGACGCGAAGACATCGATCGACCGACGAGAATCGATTCCCGTCGTGCTCAAGGAAATTGCTCGCGCTCTACGCACGCAAACCACGTGCCGGTGATCCATTTCGGCCGACGCGAGCCAACTTGTAGACTTCTCCCAACTTCAGCCTCATCATCCCCCTCTCTCTCCCCCCCCCCCTCCTCACTCCACCCCCCGTCCCCAGGGAGCCATGGGCAGGGATGGCGCTGCTGGCCCCGCTGGCGAGAGGGGACCCGACGGGCCCCCAGGCCCCGCTGGTGCCCCCGGACCCGCCGGTGACAGCGGCCGTGAAGTGAGAATCGAGATGCACACTCTCCACTCGGGGCAGGGAGGCGAGATGTTAGCTACCTCGCCCGGTGTACAGGAGGTCGTGGGTTCGATCCCCGACCCTGACGCCTGCTGTACATTTGGAGTTTGCGTGTCTCTCTCCCCGTGGTCGCGTGGATTTTTCTCCGGATCCTCCGGTTTTTTTCCCTCCGCATTTAGAATGAACGTCACGCGTTCAGAGTATTTGGGTGCTGCTATACATTTACACGCGATAAGCCACTTCGTTGAGCTATCATTTGTGGCCAGGTCGCTTCTGAAAAATAAACTACATAGCTCAGTGGGACTTGCCTGGTAAAATAAAAAATGGTTTAGAACTTAAATAATGGCCGTGTCAGGGACCCTGAGCCGGCACGGCTGAATCTCTGGGTTTCGGTTGATTCCCGGTTAAACCGGTAAATGCCGGCTTCCAAAGTGTGACGAGTCCATGCGCTGAGTCAGCTATCGATGGCTGCGCGAAGAGGCCACGTCGCCACGTCGTCTCTGTCGCCACATTTCACCCGAGTGTGTAGCTCCAAGGGTAAAACGTTGGCCATAATTTGTGCTCGCGAATCCCAAAGCCTGAGGGTGGATTTTTTTTAGAAAGACTCTGCGAAGTTACGGAAGTTAGGTAAAAACAAAAGTGCGACCAAAAAAGAAAAACGACCGGTTGAAATGAAAACTGCGACCGCAGTTTCTCCCCGTCCGCCTTTTTGGCGGTTGCACTGCACTCTGGGTAGAATGATGGCCTGCTCCTCCGACATCGCTGACGATCGCACGGCCCTGAGAGTGGAGCACCTTTAGCCGCCACTCACAGGCGATGACTTCCACGAGATTTGGGATGAGCGTGGAGAGCGGTGGGTGGGTGTGTGGTGGGTGGGGGGGGGGGCGGCGGGGTTTATTTTAGGAGACCAGAACGTCGTCCTGGAATCGAGCATAGCCCTGAGAGTGGAGCACCTTTAGCCGCCACTCATAGGCGATGACTTCCACGAGATTTGGGATGAGCGTGGAGAGCGGTGGGTGGGTGTGTGGTGGGTGGGGGGGGGGGGGGCGGCGGGGTTTATTTTAGGAGACCAGAACGTCGTCCTGGAATCGAGCATAACCTTATCAAAACGACACCCGTTTCCCATCACAACCGGTCATCAGTTCTCTGCCTCGCCTTGACGTTGGCTGAACGTCGCGGCTGCCCAGCCTGTGGTCCCCGTGCTGCCCCCGTGCTGCCCACGTGCTCATTGCTCGTTGTCGATTGCGAGAAGCAGCCTTTGACCTGAAGCGTGCGTGCTGTTGCATTGCAGGGCAACGCCGGTTCTGATGGAGCCCCAGGCCGTGATGGATACGCAGGAGGCAAGGTAACGAATTCTCTGCGCGGCTGCGATGCACGTGTGCCACTATGATGTGCGCGTGCATGTGTGTTACTGTGGTGTGTGTACGGTGATGCGTGTACTATGATGTGCGCGTGCGTGTGTGTTACTGTGGTGTGTGTACGGTGATATGTGTACCGTGATGTGTGTGCGTGTGCCACTTTGATGTGCGCGTGCGTGTTACTGTGGTGTGTGTACGGTGATGTGTGTACTGTGATGTGTGTACGGTGATGTGTGTACTGTGATGTGTGTGCGTGTGTCACTGTGACGTTTGTCACTGTGACGTGTGTCACTGTGACGTGTGTCATTACGCGGGTTGTTGCTGTCCATGGTACTGCCGCCGCCACCGCTCACCTCACCGCGCTGCTTCCGTTGTCTCAGGGAGAGAGCGGTGACGCCGGCCTTGCCGGTGCCGCGGGAGCGTCGGGCATGATGGGAGCACCGGGACCCAGCGGACCCGCTGGCAGCACTGGCAACCGCGGAGAAACCGTACGAACACCCACGTGCATCAAAGCGCTCGCCAAACACCGAGAGCACACCTCCCTATTCGCGCGGTTGGCTACGCGCGGCGCGGAAGGATTTGAATCGGCGTACAATGTGCCTGTGTGCGGACCTTCGGCGCAGCAAGTTGCCACCAAAGTCTGCTCTTCTGCAGCACAGCAACGGCATTATTAGCGGACTCCGAAGCTTTACTTAGGCTGGAGGAATCCCATGAGCCACAGTGCTCATTTTCACAGACGTCTGCTGCCACCAAGTGTCGCCGAGTGCGTCACTGTGTCAGAATCAGAATCTTTAGTTATCCTGGAGAAATCCGATGAGCTATGAAGCTCTTTTTATCACAGACGCCCGGTGGTGCCACGACGTAGCTCGGACATTGCGGCATTCGAGCCAAACTAAGGCACCTTCATAGGGTTCTAACGGCTCAGCGGTACTGCCTGAGGGTCGCACAGCCAGCGTGAGGCATCGTTAGGATTCTAACGAATCTATTTGATTGCCTGAGGACCACTGAGCCAGACTAACGCCCCTTTTTGATGACGATGATGATAATTTTGCAGCTATAAATAATGATAATCCACTATCACGTGTGGCCAGGTCGCTTTTGAACATTAAGTTAATACCTCAGTGGGCTTAGGATGGGGATGGTTTAGTTGTATTTGTATGCGTTTGGGTGATCTCTTCACCTTTCTTGTACTTTGGACTCCCATTCGTATTGTTTGCATCGTTTCTTGATGTAACGTTCTTATCCCGTGCCCCAAACTGGACATTCTGTGATGAAGCCACTCTCACGCCTTGCCCCGTGTCCGTGTCCCCCTCTCTCTGTGCAGGGTCCCGGAGGACCAGGAGGCCCCGCTGGTCCTGCTGGGCCCCGAGGCCCCGCGGTAAGTGAACCCCCCCCCCCCTCCACACTTTTGTGTCTCTGAGGTCCGGGGGATGGTGGCGGGAGGGCGGGCGGGGGGGGGGGGCTTGAAGGTAAAATGGAAGGCGGATTTCACCCTCTATCCGGATTTGCAGGACATGGTAGATTGTCATCGTCGTTGTAATTATCGTGGTCGTCCACCACCGTCGTCGTCGCTTCATTTCATCGACCAAGTTCATCGCCGCGATCGTCTCTCCCGGCAGTCGCTGCGCCAAAGAGCGCGACGGCTCGCAAACGCAATCCCACGTCCCGGTCGGGGGCCGATCCACCCCCCCTCCCAACCCCCCCGCCTCTCTGCGGTCGATTAAAACGAGACGCGGTTTTGTAGTCGGTGAATTCGCGGCGGTCACCCGAAAGGAGGGACTCCCCGCGACTACCGTGGGAGCGCGGTGACGTCAGCTGCCGCCGCCAGCCAGAGACGGCTGCCATCCCGACGTCCGCTTCGAGCGACTAGGGACGCGCCGGCGCGCTCGCAAAGGCCCGTGGACTCGGCGTCGCGAGACGCAGGCGGCCCCCGCCGGCGGTGGGACGACGGGGCTGAGTGACGGGGGCGTTCGCGTGTCACCGTATCCCTCCAGGGTCCATCTGGCGGCAAGGGAGGCAAGGGAGAGGCTGGTGGCGCTGGAGCGGGCGGAGAGAAGGGATTCCGTGGAGATCCCGGTCCCCAGGGGATGCATGGTGGAATGGTGAGTCCCCCAGCCGGCTCATTCGCGGGCGCACCCCCCCCCAAACACCGAGTTGGCAATTGCCCAAACTCTGCAGTCCAATATATATATGAAGATGTTTTCAAACCGATTTTACGTGTGTACGTTAAACTTCTTACGCACCGTACGTAGCCAACTGTGCTAATCGAAGTTGCGAGGGAAGGATAACAAACCAAAAAGATTCAGGATATCGGGGGCACCCGGAGAAAACCCACGTGTGCGAGGGGGAAACACTCTATCCCATGCAAATGGAAAGAGATGGAGATTCGTCCGCAATTTTATGTGCCGCCTTCTCCTGGCGAGCCAGGGTACGGCACCTTCTCCACAGCGCCAAACCCTCGCTGCTGCCCCCACAGCGCTGGGTTCCAGGCACCAGCAACGTGCAGCGGCGTGTAGCCACCACCACCACCACCACCGCACATCATGTAAAGCACAAACTGTCCCTTAACGACTGCCGTGTATGTTCATTGACGCGAAAGTCCAAATCAGGCGCATTCGCTCAAGGTCGCTCGACACAGTTCACGGAACGGTGACAAGAGACACTGATTCAGATGGCCGACGGATTGAGGAACGAGTGAGCAGAGCTGCCGGGGGTACTAAAGGGCGTGGGGGGAGGGACGCGAATGAGTGGAGGGAAGAGGAGGAGAATGGGCAGTGGGGTGAGAGGTGAGGATTTGAGAGAGGAACGGCGGGGAGGTTAAGGAGACCGAGGCAATGGAGCTCCCAGGGTGGGACCTGCAGGTGTGGTGGTCATGATTGACACACACGCGCCACAACCAGCGGGAGGGGTAGAAACCGGTCCGGACCGGTCGGGCCAACGGCGGTTGGAACCCCTCTGAGGGGAGGGGGCTGGGGGAAGCTACGATCCCCCAAAACCCCGCCCCTCAGGGAGAACGAGTATATAAGGCGGGTCCCTGAGAGCGCAAGTCTGTCCGCCTCAAGCCGAAGCCAGAAGCCGCCTGGAGAAAAAGAAGAAGACCCTGGACCCCAAGCCGCCGATGTCCTTCTGAGGGCCGGGGCTCAGTGCGGTGCCAGTGGTCGTGGGGTTAGGACCCTGAGGTTCCCTCAGCCTGATGCCCTTGTGAGGGCCAGGTCCGGACGGGCCGGTGGTCAGGGACCCACCGGGCCAGCGGTCTAAGCTAGCCGGAGAGCTCAGTAGGGAGAGTTGTAGGTACAATTGCCCGGAGGCTGTACCTCCCCAGGTTGTGTTAGGGATTAGTGTAAACTGTTTGGTGAAATAAAGCGTGTTGTCTCTACGAAGACTCCGTATCCCTCCAAGACCATTACACAGGCACCCTCCTGATCGAAGCGTCGGCTGACGAGTGCCTGGTGTCCGTTGCAGGGTCGCCCTGGAGAGAGTGGTGGTGCTGGAGCTGCTGGTCCAACCGGTCCAAGGGTGAGTTGCAGCTCCACCTCCTTCTCCTCGCTCCACCCGTGGTCTCTGAGTGCACGTGGACTGTGAACGTGTGGACCGTGTGTGTGTGCGCGTGCAGAGGCGTGTGTATGCGCGTTGTGGAGTTGCGTGCGTCTTGTTACCGTGGGGAGCGGTGGTGCAGCGGTTAGCGCTACGCCGCGCCACAAACCCGGCGAGCCGAGTTCGATCGCCGCTCACGGTCAACAAACAGTGACGATTATCTGAACCGGTCCTGGGCCTCCTCTAGGTCGACTCGGCCTCAATTGAGTACCGAGTACTATGTGTTAAAAAAAAACATTGCTATTAGGGAGATAAAGGCGGCCGGGCGTGGTGTTGGCCACCCACCCCCTCGTGTGCCGTGCCGGCCTTCATAGGTGCTCGCTAACAGCACTTGTCCCAACAGTATGATTAGGCTATACGGGGGATCTTTGTCTCTACCTGAGCGAAGTGGTTATGTGGTGGTTGGCACACACGCTACGAACGCGTCGACCCGCTCATTGGACGCGAACATCGAAAAACCGTTGCTGGGCCTCCCCTAGGTCGACTTAGCCTCGTTTGAAAGACCAATTGGGGTGTGTTGAACATCAGGACTGTGCCGGTAACAGCACTTGCTCAAACAGTCTATCAAAGGCTATCCGGGGGATGTACGACTTTGTCTGTGTGCGTACCTGTGCGTGCGTGCGCGCTGTCTAACCGTGTGTGCGTGTGTACAGGGCATCCCGGGTTCCCAGGGTCCCGCCGGTCGTGACGGACACGCCGGGAACGCCGGCGTCGCCGGTGGCACCGGTCCCCGTGGCCCCTCTGGAGGCAGCGGCCCTGCTGTACGAACCGCACAACGCACGCACTCACGCACCGCGCGCACGCGCAACACACGTGCGCACACACTCACAATCACACGCGCACACTCGCACGCATACACACGCACCGCACAACACCCACGACAGCCGCAATTCGGCGCTTGTGCCAGGCCACGTGAAGTTTCGAACTGGCAGGAGGTCACGGGACAGACCCAGGTGCCATGGGTCGACTGGCACGCGCGCGCACTCACGCAGCACACCCACTGCTGCCGCTACGTACTCGCCACAGCAACCACAGCGTCCGCCGTTCGCCACTAAGTGGCGGCGACGTCACCACGGCCCTTGTACCAGGCTATGTGCACCAACTCACATCCTGCATAAACGCACACGACAGCACGTCCGACGTTTCGCCGCACTCTCCCCCGGGAGCTTCTTGGGGCACGCCGCATGCTCCCGGGCGACGCGGAGCGAGCCGTCCGGCACGTCCGCGCCCGATTTAAAACGCCGCTCGAACTTTGACGTCACCGGTTGCCCCCCTCGTGTCCCGCTGTGCAGGGGCCCGCCGGACCTCCGGGCCCACCCGGTCCCCCCGGCCCCTCGGGAGGCGGCGGCGGATACTTCTACGAGTCGGTGCAGACCGAGGTGGAGAAGGGGCCCGACCCGCTGCGCTTCTACCGCGGCGACGAGGCCGTGCAGGAGAAGGCCGTGCAAGCACAGGAGATGGAGGCGTCGCTCAAGACGATCAGCGGCAAGGTGGACCTCCTGCAGGTGCCCGACGGCAGCCGGGAGAGGCCCGCGCGCACCTGCCGCGACCTGCACCTCACCCACCCCGACCTCAAGAGCGGTGAGTTGACCTTCCGCGGAGTCCCCGTTTTTTAACGCTCGAATTGTTAGGATTATATTATTTTCTTGGCAGGTAAGGTGAAGAAGGGCCTCGCTGTGCTACGTGGAGCTCTCTGTTCAGAAGCGAACTGGCTATCACAACTGATAGCCCCACGAAGTGGCTCGTCACCATCTCTAAACGCGTGATGTTCATTCTCAACGTGGAGGGAACAATCGGATATACAGGTGTCAGGGTCGGTAACATCGTGCTAATCTCTCAACTTAACATAGCCACTTCCGTACCCAGTTACATGATAATTTCTCACATTAACATCACTAGACCCAGCCAGTTCTTTATGACCCTTGGGCTACACCCATTTCAAACCTTTTAAAAACAGTCTGCATCAGCAGCAGACCATGCTTTCCCACCTGATGACGGACGCTTGTGTTGCGCCCGAAACGTCGTGATCTATTTTATTTCATACCTACGTTACTTTACCGAAAGAACCAAAGAGTATGGATTCCTTACTTCAAATCAAGATTGTCAGGGTCGGGTTTGAACCCACGACCTCCTGCATAGCAGGCGAAGAAATTAACATATTTCCTAGCCACCCGAGTTCGATTCCCACTCATGGCCAACACCAGTGACGATCATCTGAACCCGTCCTGGGCCTCCCCTAGGTCGACTCAGCCTCAAAATGAGTACCCGGTGCGGTGTGTAAACATCGCCACTCGCGACACAAAGGCGGCCGGGCGCGGTGCCGGCCTCCCACCCCCTCGTGTGCCACATTGCCAACCTTCACAGGTGCTGCTCGCTAACAGCACTTGCCCCAACAGTCTGTTGAGGCTACACGGGAGGCTGGGTGAGGGGGTGCATCTTTGTCTTTTCTTGCTTCGCTTGCGCGTGCAGGCAACTACTGGGTGGACCCGAACAAGGGCAGCCCCATCGACGCCATGGAGGTGTGGTGCAACATGGAGAGGGGTCACACCTGCGTGGCAGCCAACCCCAAGTCGGTCGCCCGCAAGGCCTGGCACAGCGCCCAGGGCAAGGAGCAGAAGCACATCTGGTTCGGGGAGAACGTCCAGGGCGGTTTCAAGGTGACGAGAGAGCGAGCGAGCGAGCGCGAGCGCTTACGTCGGGACAACGGTTGGCCTGAACGTCGTCGCCTGAACGTTTTGCGTCGTCCCTCGTCGTCATCTTCGACGCCATTTGTAATCAGCCGTCGTTTATTGCCAACGGACAACTCGGCCATTGGCATTGAAGACGAAGGCTGCCCATTGCCGCGGCTGGCAAAATGTTAAGTTTCATCAGATTTTTGGGTAAAAAAGTGCCAACCTTGGTTGTGGGGGAGGGGGGAGGCAGGGGGGCAGGGTGGGAGGGGGGTGAGGGTCGGTGTTTGAAATCGCCAAAATGCTGCCGGTCCGGTGGTTCCGGGACCGTCGCTGCCCGGCTGAACGACGCCGCCGCTAACGGAGCCTCTCTCTCCCACCCCCCCCCACCCTGCCCACCACCCCCCCTCCCCCCTAACCACCACCGCGAACCGGCGCCCCCCGTCCAGTTCACCTACGGCGACGACTCGCTCCCAGCCAACACGGCGGCCGTGCAGATCACCTTCCTGCGCCTGCTGTCCCGCGAGGCGTCGCAGAAGCTCACCTACCACTGCCGCAACAGCGTGGCCGTGTCCGACGAGCGGGGTGACTTCGGCAAGGCTCTGCTGCTGCAGGGCTCCAGCGAGGTGGAGATCCGCGCCCAAGGGAACTCTCGCTTCACCTACAGCGTCCTGGAGGACGGCTGCAAGGTGAGCTGGAGCCACTACACCCCCCCCCGCCAGCCAACCGACTCGGCCGTGGCTACTCGACAGTCGGTGGTGGTGGTGGTGGTGCGCGTGACCGGCGAGATGAAAGTATCTCAAAACTCTTCTTGGTTCTCTCGGTAAAGTCACGTAGAAGGAAAATAACGTCGTGAGAATTATTTTATAATGTTTAATTTTATTATTTTCCTTCTACGTGACTTTACCGAAAGAACCAAGAAGATGAATCGCTGCAGTCACGAAAGCTTTAAATTGAAATTTATCTCAAAACTATTTTAAAAGATATGTTGTTTATTTTACCAGGTAAGGCCCACTCAGCTGCGTAGTTCTTTTTCAGAAGCGGCCTGGCTATCGCAAATGATAGCTCGACAGAGTGGCTTATCGTCACGTGGAAATTTATATTATCAGCCAAATGCTGTAAATCCACGTTGATTCTAAATGTGGATGGGAAAAACCGGAGGAGCCAGAGAAATATCCACATATACAGCAGGCTTCAGGGTCAGCATCGAACCCACGACCTTCCGTATACCAGGCGCGAGGTAGTTAACATCTCGCCATTCTGATGATGAGAGAGACACACAAACCCCAAATAACAACAGGTTTCAGGGTCAGGATCGAACCCACGACCTTCCGTATACCAGGCGAGGTAGTTAACATCTCGCCATCGCGATGATAATAGAAACATACAAACTCCAAATATACAGCTTCAGCGTCGGGATCGAACCCACGACCTCCTGTATACCAGGCGAGGTAGTTAACATCTCGCCGGTATTGCTCTCAGTCAGCCATCCCTGGGGGGGTGGAAGGATCTCTCTGGGATCTTGATGATGACGACGACGACGGCGATGATGATGACGATGATGATGATGATGACGACGATGGTTACTTTTGTCTTTTACAGAGCCATACGGGTCAATGGGGAAGAGCGGAAATTGAGTACAAGTCACAGAAGACTTCTCGTCTGCCCATACTGGATATTGCGCCAATGGACATTGGAGGGCCTGAGCAGGAGTTTGGCATTGATATTGGCCCCGTCTGCTTCTTCTAAATGGACACCACCTCCAGTCTTTTCCCCCCCCCCCCTAACTCTTGGACTGCTGCACTGAAAGGTTTGAAAAATGTGTACTTAAATCATCCACCTGCTTATCTTTTGAAAAGGCAAGGCAATGAAACAACGCGGTCAAAGAGTTCGCTACCCTTTCCACTCTGATCCCCTTAACGGAGACGTGTCCTTGATTTGTCACGAGCGGGGGACGTCCCAAAAGGTGCGTTCGGTTAGGGACCCCGACGGGAAACGAGTTCGGCTCCTTCTCACGCGGGAGCCTATCCGCGCGCCCTCGCATCAACGCGATGTCGCCCGCTGTGTCGATGTCAGTTTCGACGTAAGAAGTTGGTAGTAGGTTTTTTTTTTTTTTAGACCAAAGGATCTCCGGTAGGAGCTACCTCAGGCCCCCCCGACACACACACACACACACGTGTGAACACGTCAATGCAGGGGTGACAAGGCACTCCGGGTGCTGATAATATTGACGCTTTTCCTCATGGTGCTATATATCATCAAACGTTTTTGCGGTAGTCGACAAGAGAGCATTTTAAACATTTATTGGGACTTTTTTTTTTTCTTGAACCACGGTGGGATGTTTCTGCGAGTAACCTCCCCGTGGAGATATTCGTTAAAATCTCTCTCATCGCCCCCCCCCCCCTGCCATCAAGAGTCACGTGGTCCGATCCGGTGGCTCTTTGCCCCCTCCAAAGTTGAAAAATGTAGGCAGATGGATGATGGATCCAGATCGAATTTTTCTTTTTGTCAAATTCAAAAGGTACATCAACAACAAAAAACCAAGACACATGATTAAAAGGAAAACACACTGCAGTGAGCAGTATTTGGCTGTAAATTACTCAAATTTAGAGACAATAATAATTTTTTTATATATAATAACCCCACTTTTTTTTTGCAAGCGGTACCTAAAATCGTGTCGCCCCAATGCACCTCACCAACCCCCCCCACCCCATCATGTCCCGGCTACAATTGAACACTCTCCCAAGCCTCGTGGGCTGAGGGTTGTTTTGTTTAGAATACAGTCTTGCCCGCCCCCCTTTTACGTGTGTGTTACTTGTGTTGAAACAGTCGTTGAACTAAATAAAAAAACAAACCGAAATACACAGTGCAACCGGTGTGTGTGGCGTCGTTCCGTCTCGCGTGCTTGCTCGTCTCACGATGATGTGTGTGTGTGTCTGTGTGTATGTGGATGTATGTGTCTGTGTGTGAGTGTGGGGAGCGGTAGTGTAGCGGTTAGCGCGCTACACGACGAACCTGGCGACCCGGGTTCGATTACCGCTCACGGCAAACACCAGTGACGATTGCCTAAACCGGTCCTGGGTCTCCCCTAGGTCGACTCGGCCTCAAATGAGTACCTGGTGCGATGTGTAATCATCGCCGCTGGGGAGACAAAGGCGGCCGGGCGTGGTGTTGGCCACCCACCCCCTCGTGTGCCGTGCCGGCCTTTATAGGTGCTCGCTAACAGCACTTGACCCTACAGTCCGTTAAGGCTATACGGGGGATCTTTGTCTATGTTTGTGTGGGGGGCGGTGGTGTAGCGGTTAGTGCACTGCGATACGATCCCAGCCACCCGGGTTCGATTCCCGCTCACGGCTAACGCCGGTGACGATTATCTGAACCGGTCCTGAGCCTCCTCTAGGTCGACTCAGCCTCAAATGAGTACCTGGTGTGGGGTGTAAACATCGCCGCTAGGGAGACAAAGGCGGCCGGGCGTTGTGCTGGCCACCCACCCTTGTGTGCCGTGCTGACCTTCATAGGAGCTCGCTAACAGCACTTGCCCCAACAGTCTGTTCAGGCTATACGGGGGATCTTTGTCTTTTTTTGTTCAGAGGAGCGACGCTCACAAACAACGAGCGCCGGTGGATAACTCACAGCAAGTTGGCACAGTAGGGGGCACAGGTGGTGCATAAGTTACAGTCATCTCGGTCAGTCAACCCACAGCACCTGCAGGGTCTGTCCCGTGACCTCCTCCTGCACCTAGCCTGGCACAGTAGGGGGCACAGGTGGTGCATAAGCCACAGTCATCTCAGTCAGCCAACCCATGGCACCTGCAGGATATGTCCCGTGACCTCCTCCTGCACCTAGCCTGGCACAGTAGGGGGCACAGGTGGTGCATAAGTTACATTCATCTCGGTCAGTCAACCCACAGCACCTGCAGGGTCTGTCCCGTGACCTCCTCCTGCACCTAGCCTGGCACAGTAGGGGGCACATGTGGTGCATAAGCCACAGTCATCTCAGTCAGCCAACCCATGGCACCTGCAGGATCTGTCCCGTGACCTCCTCCTGCACCTAGCCTGGCACAGTAGGGGGCACAGGTGGTGCATAAGCCACAGTCATCTCAGTCAGCCAACCCATGGCACCTGTAGGGTCTGTCCCGTGACCTCCTCCTGCACCTAGACTGGCACAGTAGGGGGCACAGGTGGTGCATAAGCCACAGTCATTTCAGTCAGCCAACCCATGGCGCCTGCAGGGTCTGTCCCGTGACCTCCTCCTGCACCTAGCCTGGCACAGTAGGGGGCACAGGTGGTGCATAAGCCACAGTCATCTCAGTCAGCCAACCCATGGCACCTGCAGGGTCTGTCCCGTGACCTCCTCCTGCACCTAGCCTGGCACAGCAGGGGACACAGGTGGTGCATAAGTTACAGTCATCTCGGTCAGCCAACCCATGGCACCTGCAGGGTCTGTCCCGTGACCTCCTCCTGCACAGCAGGGGACACAGGTGGTGCAAAAGCCAGTCATCTCGGTCAGTCAACCCATGGCACCTGCAGGGTCTGTCCCGTGACCTCCATCTGCACCTAGCCTGGCACAGCAAGGGGTACAGCTGGTGGTGCATCTACCGGTCATCTCAGTCGGCCAACCCATGGCACCTGCAGGGTCTGTCTCGAGACCTCCTCCTGCACCTAGCCTGGCACAGTAGGGGGTACAGCTGGTGGTGCATCTACCGGTCATCTCAGTCAGCCAACCCATGGCACCTGCAAGATCTGTCTCGAGACCTGTCAGCGAGCCTTCGACACTTCACGTGGTAGCCTCAAAGTGCACCTAGCCTGGCACAGGCGCCGTGGTGACGTCACTGTCACTTGTTGGCGAATGGCGATTGTGTTGGTATTGAGGAGCGGTGGTGTAGCGGTTAGCGCGTTGCGCTACGAACCCGGTGACGATTATTAGAACTGGTTCTGGGCCTCCCCTAGGTCGACTCAGCCTCAAACGAGTAACTGGTGTGGTGTGTGAACATCGCCACTGGGAAGATAAAGGTGGCCGGGCGTGGTGAATCCAAGTCCTGGGCGAAACCGGGTAGTAAAGCTAGTAATGCATAAACGAGACAATACGTACTTGTACAATTACTACCTAATTATATTAACAACGTGTAAATTAGATGAATCACATTTTACTGACAATAATCATACAAAACAATGATTATTTCTTATTCCCGAATCGGGAACGTAACCTCTGTAAGAACACCACCCCATTAGCTTAATGTTCAAATTAATCTTCTAATGAAGAGCAATACGCAATTACAATAATACCAAATGTTATAAACTATTACGAAAACAACTAATATTGTCATCACCAAAACACTCTAATCATCTTCCAACTCCATGATATCTATTGATTCGAGTTGGATTGATCAAAATAAACAAGTTAATTAACACTCATAATAAATTAAGTAACTCACCACGAGGCTCGACGCCATTTTATTATTAGCCACGAGAGCGGGTCGGCATCCGCACACATTTTCTTTTCCACTGATAACTCGATCAACAATCAATTAACATTGCCGAGTTTCTGTCCGTCGATTGACATTCGAGCAATTTCAATGAAAGTTATATCCATATATATAAAAGGCAAAGTTGTGACTATGTGTCTGTTCAAAATGTTTCGCGTACTTCCCGACATGCAACTTGAAATTTGACATGTGTGTACTTTCCAGACTGTACACCATGCAAAAAATAAAATAAATACATATATTTTTTGCACGGAAAGTGAGCTGTGACGTCACATCTGTCACGTGACCCGCACATGTGGAAGCGTAACGCATAGTAGTGTAGTGGTTAGCGCACTGCGCTACGAACCCGGCGACCCGAGTTCGATTCCCGCTCACGGCTACCACCGGTGACGATTATTTGAACCGGTCCTGGGCCTCCCCTAGGTCGACTCAGCCTCAAACGAGTAACTGCTGTGGTGTGTGAACATCGCCACTGGGGAGACAAAGGCGGCCGGGCGTGGTGAATCCACGTCCCCGGGCGAAGCCCGGTAGTAAAGCTAGTATATTATATTTCAGCTAATGTAGAACGCAGCTTTGCGGTCCAGAAGCTGGTCCAAATCTAAATCTGGGGCTTGTTTTGTGCACGTGGGGGGCTCGGGTTCCAATCACTGATCACCATTTGCCTGATCTTAAATAATAATCACAATGCACTTGACTACCCATAGCTATGCAAATTTGTCTTTTAGGAATCCCAAATTCTACGGAGTGCACCATTATACAGGTGAGGGATCCAGCCCAGGCCTATCTCTACTCTCACCAAGACTGTGGGCCAGCTGAAGCGTCTGTGCTGGCCTCACAGCTGAATATTCTTAGTTTTTTTCGGTAAAGTCACGTAGATTAAAAATCTAAATTAATAAAAGTAAAATACTTGTATTAATTTAGATTTTTTTATCTACGAAATTAGAAGTAAAATACTTTTATTAATTTTGATTTTTTTTTTATCTAAGTGATTTTACCGAAAAAACCTAAGAATTGGAATACTTGCAGTCACGAAAGCTTCAAATCTAGAACTCACAGCTGAAGTTGAGTGAAGCAGATGATGTGCTGTGCAGACTTGGCCTCTGTGCGTGTGTTTGTGTGTCACGATTGCGTCTAACCATAGGCGTGAGTGACGTTCTCACTTTACACCTGCATATGGCTGTTGTTATATTTATCTGGGGTAGTGGAGGAGGGTGGTTGCACCATTTGATGTGTTGCTCACATCTCACTTTTTGTGTTTGTCGTTGCTTGAATTTAGTGGCGTGCCATGGTCTGTCGACAAAATAAATAAAAAGTGTGACGACTTTTTTCGTTTCCTCGTTGATTTGCATCCAGGAATTAGGTTAGCCTCGAATGTCCACATGGTTTCTCGCGCGGATCGCTTGCATGCACTCAATGGCATTTAATACGAACCAGGCTATGCGTTAATTGTGTGTTGACCGACTCTCTGTGTTGCATTACATCACATTTCGATATTTTGCGAGGTTATTTAATTTTAGTGTGCCTTTCTCCTAATTTTCAAGCTTGTGTGCCGTGCCACGTCGTCATCTTACTTGCGCAGCAGCAACACGTTGCCGTCCACTCATTGATATGCTAATTTTCTCTGCCCCCTCCCTCTCTCCGTCCCCGCCCCCCCTCTCTATATTTAAGGGACCGTCACAGAAACGACCCCTCTCTCTGTGCCGATATGTGTCCTCTCTCTGTGTGTCCTTGTGATGTCTGTCTGCTTGTATGTCTGTCTATAGTTTTCTAGTTAGATTTTTATTGCTATTTCTTTTATGCCTGATGATGATTGCTTGTGTTGCAATCGAAACGTCGCTATTATTTTAATTTATTATTTTATTTTTAGACGTGACTTAACCGAAAGAACCAAAGAACGAAATCTGACACTCGCAGAGTCAATTTTAAAGATGAAGTAGCAACACCGGGACACACTGAATCGCGACTGTGATATAAAATCGTACATTAGCATAACAATGATTTCTAAGTGTAGTACATATTAGTATAAAAGGACGTTTTGACACGGCGATTTAACACAGCACTCTGATCTATTATATCAATAAACTACTATAAAATGTTAGGGGCCGTCCATAAATGACGTCACGCACCTAGGGGGGGGTCAGACATTTGTGACGATGTGTGACGAGGTGGGGGGGTTTGAGAAATGTAACGTCACATCAAAATGCGCAACTTTAAATAAATATAGACAAAACGTTCTACTTAATGAAATAGACGTTTTAATAAATGTTTTCTCCTACAACATCAGAGTGCAGCGCCACACTAAATACGCACTACAATTACAATAGTTTAAAGCGATTTGAAGCATGTTTTATTTTTTGGGGCGGGGGGGGGCAGAACTTTGTGACGTCATATTTGAGGGGGGGGGGTCTGACTTTTTGTGACGTCGTGTGACAAAGGGAGGGGGGGTCAAAAATCGTCCAAAATCGCGTGACGTCATTTATGGACGGCCCTTAAGAGATGTTAACGACTTCGCCTTGTATGCAGAAACGCGTGGATTCGATCCCGATCCTGACGCTTGGCTATTATTTGGAGTTTGCGTGTCTCTCTCATCATCACCACGGTGGCTAGGAGATGTTAACTACCGCGCCTAGAATGCAGGAAGTTGTGGGTTCGATCCCAACCCTGACGCCTGCTGGATATTTGGAGTTTGCGTCTCTCTCTGCCCGTGGTCGCGTGGATTTTGCTCCGGGTCCTCCGGTTTTCCCCTCCACATTTAGAAACGACGTCACGCGTTCAGAGTGTTGGCAGCTCATAAAGATGATAAGCCCCTTCGTGGAGCTATCGTTTGTGGTCAGGGCGCTTCTGAATAAGTAATATTTAAAAATACTTTTTTCAGAAACACGCTTTAATGGCAGAACTCCACGACTCCAGGAAGTGGCCCCGAAGCTTGCCATAACGTAAGGGACCGTGGGCAAATAGACCAAAGCCGAAACATAACATATAAAATTTTTTTAAAAATACTTTTTTTTATAGAATATAGTATTGTCATCAGTATTACATAAGTATATCAAGTTTGCAGTCGATACCACATTTGGGAAGTGGGTTAAAATTGAGTTACAAGTTTTGAGGATACGATATAGTGAGTTAATAAAAGCGTGTACTAAAAAATATATACAATTAGCTCAGTGGGGCCTTACGTGGTAACATTTTTAAAAAGTTTAGTTTAGTAATAAATAACCTGGCTCAGTTCAAGGGACGCCACGCGTTTTACATAAACACATTGTCCTGCGGAGGGCAGCTGGTAGGAACGTTGGGTTGCTCGGTCAATGGCCAGGGTCAACGGCGGCGTGGTGTATTCCGCAAATATGCCCGACTGTGAGGGCGGGCACAAGCCGGCGTGAGTAGCTTAAACGTTGAGTTTTATAAGGGCACCACGGGGTGGCCAGCCCCTCCCCACCCTCCCCTGTCCACCCAGCCCGACCCCTCCCATTTTTGGATGCACGACGGACGGACGGACACAATAATCCCCTGTGGGCTGGTGGAACCAGGTGGTTCCTACCAGTAAAATTGCAGCAGTTGCAAGCGGCATAAAAAATATATAATCATCATCAGCCATTTTTTTCGATGTAAAGCTTTCGTGACTGCAGGGATTCATATTCTTGGTTCTTTCGGTAAAGTCACGTAGAAGGGAAATAATAAAATAATAAAAATAAAACATAATAAAATACAATTCTCACGACGTTTCGGCCACAACGCAAGCAGCCGTCCTCAGGTGAAGAACAGGTCTGTCGGAAAGACGTCTGATCTGTTCTTCACCTGAGGACGGCTGCTTGCGTTGTGGCCGAAACGTCGTGAGAATTGTATTTTATTATGTTTTATTTTTATTATTTTATTATTTCCCTTCTACGTGACTTTACCGAAAGAACCAAGAAGATGAAACTGATTTAATTGCTCCATCTCCCGTGTTTAACATCCTCTCCTACATTATTCACATTTTTATATGATACATTAAATATTTAAAATATCTAATATTAAATTATATTAATCAGGCACTCGGGCTCTTGCGCAGGGCAGCCCTAGGGGTCCTGGCCGGCGCGGGTAAGGCCGTGTCGCGCGTAGGTCCGTTTCGACGTAAAACGATGTCCCTCTGAGTCCTCCTCGTCGACCGCGTTTCGAGTGCGTCGATCGCGGGCGAAGAGGAGGAAGGGAGGAGTGGTGTTGCTGGTCTCACGTCCTCTCCGTGTCGCCGTGGCCCGCCAACCCCATCGGACCGCAGGCGCGGGGTGAAGCCTGCCGCCTTGCCTGGATTCTTCTACGGGCGCCGGTGCTCGGATTCCCGCGGAAGCCCCGGTACGCGGGACCCCCCCCCCCACCCCTCTTAACACCACCAACCACCTCCTAAAGGCTCCCGGTTCTCCGGGGTATCTGGATTAAAACTTTAAAATAATAATTGCATAACAAAGGCGTTGATGCTAACGGGGTTAATCGATGGTCATAAAAAAAATTCAATAATATCTGCATTAGCTTTGGGCGTGTTAATGTGTGCGCTGCGATTACGTGTCGGCACGCCATTAATAAGCGATTTTAATATCGTTCGATAAAGACAATCGTTAAATTAGGTACGTTAATGTTAATTAAGAGGGACCTTCATCCAGCAGTGGATTTATGAAGGCCGTTTATTGTTGATGTGGTGTTTACAGTCAATATGGTGATTGTAAAACAATAGTACTGTACCCTATTACCGTATTTAAATTCGCCGTTATTAATATGGCGACTGTCCTATGACAGGCGTATAATAATAACACCGTGTGGAAACCCACACAAATAATATGGCATGACTGTAATCGCATGATAATAGTGTTGAGTAAATACATTGTGCAGTGGAGCGGTGGCGCAGTGATGGGGGCGTTTTGATATCACAACCAGTTCACACCACCACCTAGGCCTCGGTAAGGTGAAAAGTTAAAATCAACGAGCCTACCTTTACCCTACCTTTTACCTTACCACAATACAATCACTCTACCCTTACCTTTTACCTTTTAGCAGGTAAGGTAAACGGTAAAATGTAAAAAAGCAACGTGCATTCCTTTACCATACCTTTTACCCTAACCCCATACAAATTACCCGATTACAGGGTAATTACTGGGGTACTACACATGAAAAAGGTTTATAACGGTAAACGCTATAGGTAGATCGCGTTATTCATATAGAATACTCTCGATGATTCCAATTTTACACGCTTTCTTTTAACTCACTCTGTTGTTGTCGTTGTTGTTGTATCCTCAAATCTTGTAACTCAATTTTAACCCACTTCCTAATGTGGTATCGACTGCATGACAATACTATATTACTGTATATCATTACAATATATATATTTTTAACACTTCCTGGAGTTCTGTCATTACTAGTACATTTAATAAAAGCGTGTTTTTAATCAAGTTTTTTCAAATATAACTTATTAAATGGAGGCCACGGACTGCGCCACAGAGCTTTTAGCGGTAAACAAGGTACTGTATTTACCGGGTAATACTTCACGCTACCTTTACCCTACCTGGTAATTCTTCCGAGCTACCTTTACCATACCCTTTACCTTACCCCTTGGCATGTCTACATCTTTACCCTTTACCTTTACCCTTTTACCCGGTAAAAAAATAACCCGTAAAAACAAAGTTTTTCACTATAAATCCTTTATATGCGTGGCATCGGTTTTATTTTATTATTCATTTCTGTTTTTCTTGAGTAAGAGTTTCATTTTTATCACATTGGTATTTTAAATTAAATATGCAAAAAAAATTTCCCTAAAAAGTGGAAAATTTTGGACATTTTTTTTCACGAAAATAAATTGTCACGCACAACGAGTCTGTGTGCAAAATGTCAGCTCGATTGGATCACGGGAAGTGGGTTAAAACACGACCGAAAGATTTGCACGGTCGTAAGCGCGCAAGCAAGTACGCAAGTGAACTTAATATAAAGGATTTAAAAATGGTAAATTACTTTACCTTGCCGAGGCCTACCTCCACCCAATTCCTCTCTTCTTCACCAACCCGCATTGACCATCGAGGTGAAGTATGGTCAACAAACACCCACCACCAACAGTCATGGAGGAGGCATTCATCCAGCAGTGGATTGACAACAAACTGTGTGCAAGGACAAAGTCGAATATTCAATCGCCACTTGTCCGCTCGCATTCACTCGGTGCATTGTTTACGCATGGTGCAACTTGTTATGTACATTCGAGTTATTAATTCGTTTATTTAGTAAATGTTTTACCAGGATAACCCTTGGGGTGGAACGTCTCGTTTGCTAGGGCGTCCAGAGTAGAAATTTATTATTAAATCCTTTATATTAAGTTCGCTTGCTTGCTTGCTTAGGACCGTGCAAATCTTTCGGTCGTTTTTTAACCCACTTCCCGTGATCCAATCGAGCTGACATTTTCCACACAGACTCGTGCGTGACAATGTTCGTGAAAATTTTTTTCCAAAATTTTACACTTTTTAGGGCAAAAATATATTTAATTACCAATTGCTTAATGGTGCCATGCAATCATCTGACCCATAGGTGGCAGCCATCTCAAGCCAGAGGACGAGAGGACTCTAGCCGCCACGCATATAAAGGATTTATAGTGAAAAACTTTGTTTTTACGGGTTATACTTATTACATATCCGAACTTTTTTCACATCAGCCCACATATATATGTTTTCAGATACTGCTCAACACTTATGGTGTATGAATCGGTCTCCGATTGGCACGGTTGGCTACGTACGGTGCGAAAGAAGTTCAACATACATACATAATTGCACCTCCGATTAGGGGCCGTCCATAAATGACGTCACGCGATTTTGGACGATTTTTGCCCCCCCCCCACCTAGTCACACGACGTCACAAAAAGTCAGACCCCCCCTCAAATATGACGTCACAAAGCTCTGCGCCCCCCCCCAAAATATAAAACATGCTTCAAATCGCTTTAAACTATTGTCATTGTAGTGCGTATTTAATGTGGCGCTGCACTCTGATGTTGTAGGAGAAAACATTTATTAAAAAGTCTATTTAATTATTTAAAGTTGCGCATTTTAATGTGATGTCACATTTCTCACCCCCCCCCCTCGTCACACATCGTTACAAATGTCTGACCCCCCCCCTCCCCTAGGTGCGTGACGTCATTTATGGACGGCCCCTTAGCACGGCTGGCTACGTACGATGCGACAAGTGCAACATACATAAAACGTGTGCCCGTGGATGGCGGTTTGTGCGATGGGGCAATGGGGTGGATGACACGTTTTGCGCCCACGTGTGTGTATCTGTGTGTGTTTCCACGGCAGGATTTCTCTCTGTGGGTGACCAGCGGAGTAGCCACAAGTCACCATGTCGCGTGAGTCTTACCGTTGGCCCCGTGCTCCCACGTGGCTGGGTTCGAGTCCCCGTCTCCTCTGCAGACCTTCACATCCACCGCAGTCGCTAACAGTACTTACCCCGAAAATATCAAAGATAAACAGAGGGGGATTATTATTAATACTATACTTTATACCGTGCGTCTGCTTGTGTATGTGACATCTTATCTAGATTTTTATCGTGCCTTATTCCGAGGCACTTTGCAGAAATATTCAAATTGTATGTAAGATGATAGTGTCTTCTTGGTTCTTTCGGTAAAGTCACGTAGAATGGAAATAATAAAATAATAAAAATAGAACAGCCGTCCTCAGGTGAAGAACAGGTCTGTCAGAAAGACTACTGCTTGCGTTGTGGCCGAAACGTGAGAATTATTTTATAACGTTTTATTTTTATTATTTTATTATTTCCATTCTACGTGACTTTACCGAAAGAACCAAGAAGATGAATCCCTGCAGTCACGAAAACTTTAAATCGAAATTTAAGATGATAGTGGTTGAGATAAAGAGTGGGGTTTTAAGAAGTGATGGTGTATATGTGTAGGTGAGTTTATGCGTGTGTGTCTGCGTGTGTGCGTGTGTGCAGGACGGCCACCTGTGACCGCCTCCCCAGCCCCCGGCACCACCACTCCGGCAGTAAGCCAATCGGCCTGCTCTCCTGTCTGCTTCGTGAACTCTGAACCCACACTGGGCCTCTTTCTCTGGCCTGGAAACCCAAACAGCCCGGGAACGTCTTCGTAATTCATATCCGGCTATCCTTTGGCCATCGACAGTTGTCCTTTTGACCGGGGCCAACAGTCACGGATATTGAGCCGTTGCTTTGAAAAAGAAAATCGAATTGCGTGTTCCGTGAAGATCTGGGCAAGTTTGAGAGTGTGCCGTGAAATGAAAAAGGTTGCGAAGCACTAAATTGCCTGTGGAATGTGATAGGTGTCACTAAACTCAATTACCTGTGTAATAATTTTCCACACTGGGTAATTGTGCACCTCACATGGCCAGCTAATAAGAGGAGTGCCGTGCATGGCGATCGAGTCAGAATTATTTGAGTCTTTTTTTTTTGTCCTTGCGTTCCGTGTTTTGCTATAAAGTCCTAAACCGGTGCTCGCTAAACAGCCCTTGCCCTGGTTGTGCGTAATGCGAATCACGTTTCAGGTTTATTTTCTTTAACCAGTGTGAGAACTCAAAAGACCAGGATTTGGTATCTTGCGAGGTTAAACAAATTAATTAGATACGCTGTGTACAAGCACAACCAACAACAAAAAACTAAAACACAACACGTTCGTCAACAACACTGCGTAGTCTTTAAAGAAAAAAATATGTTAAGGTGAATTTTCGAGTAATGGGCCCATCTTCATTTATGTGCTATGAATGTGTTGAGTGTTCTTTTCATTTACAAGAGTGACCTGGGAGCATTAGTCTGCCAGTAGGGAGTAATGCTTGCTACTGTGTAGTCCCAATTGAGTCATCTGCAGTGGTTGTTGTTAACACTCTGCCAGCTCGTGTGTATGTTAGTGTGTGTGTATGTGTGTGTGTGTGCTGTTGTTAGTGCCACTGCACCATCTGGGCTTAGGCAGTGTAGCGATTAGCTCACTGCGCTACGAACCTGGCGACTCGAGTTCGATTCCTGCTCATGACCAACACCAGTCGCGATTATCTGAACCGGTTCTGAGCCTCCCCTAGGTCGATTCGGCCTCAAATGAGTACCTGGTAAACATCGCCACTAGGGAGACGAAAGCCGTCGGGCGTGGTGTTGGCCACCCACCGCCTCGTGTGCCTTGCCGGCCTTCGTAGGTGCTCGCTAACAGCGCTTGCCCCAACAGCCTGTTGCATTCTCTGCTGGGGACATTGATGTCTGTGTGTGTGTGTTTGGGTGTAGTGTGTATGGGTTTGCTTCATGGGTGTTAAGAAGGATACCGCTGTCTTTGTTGTTGTATATTCACACCCCGTTGGCCCCACCGTATCTACAGCAAACAACCAGCAACCCTGGCTTCGTGGGCTACAACCCGTACAGCCACCTGGCCTACAACAACTACAAGTTGGGTGGACAGCCTGGAGCCAACAGTAGAGCCATGGTGAGTGAGTGAGTGACAGGCCCTGGGGCCAGGCTGAGCCGCATGGTGGCGGAACAAAAACTGTGTTAAATTGCATTTTACAAGTAGGCTTTTTCTTGACCAATTTTACACTTCATATTTCGTTTCTTTAGATAGTGTCAGTGTAATGTACATTTTTGTTATTAAACTACAACCGTCCACCAGTTGTCACGTGAGAAAATATTCCAATTTATTCGGGGGGTTTTTTCTGCAAAACGGACTGTTGAAAATTAAGCGGACATTTGACGATTGTAACCGAGTTTAGTTTCAAAACCATTATGATCACATCGCCGGAGGCCGGCGGGGTTTATATGGCTGCTGTAACCGCTGACGATAAACATTATTGAACCTCACAGAGAACAGCGCGATTGCGGCTAACAGCCCCTGCCTGCCTCCGACCCTCAGGCAAAACAATTGCATTCGCGGAGACCAAGCTTTGAATTGTGGACCATGCCGAGTTGAGTAGTGTAGAACGCGCCCGCGTAACCCGCCCCGCACCGTAGCAGCGACGTCATTAACGCTGCCCGTCGGCCCCATTAATCGCACGTTTCAAATAATGCATGTCGGATTTTTGCCTATGACGTTTGAATCATTCGTCTTTTGTAACCATTGCATTGTGAATGACCTCCCCCCCCCGTGTGTGCGAGCTGTCCTCCCTTGCATGCAAGCTTTCCGCATTAAGATGGCTACTGCCGTGCCTCGTCTCGTTAAACGGTGGACTGGGTCGGTGCGCTACGCTGGGTTTGTTTTTCTCCTCCCACTTTGCGCCACGCCATTTACAACGCAGCGATTTCGTCCGCAACAAAGTTTTAGATAAAAAAAAAAAAGAACTCGACCTTGAATTCAATAGTCAGAGTTGAATCCACGCTTGAAGTCAACCTTGACCCTGAATTCAAGATGAAGGGTCAAGACGTCACGGAGGCCGACGCTGTTGATTCCACCACCACCTCGTGGCCAACGCTTTCTGACCCGCTATATCCTGCAGCTGAAACTGCACCATCTGGGCTTAGGTCTTAGTTCTTTTCTTTCTTTCCGCTTGGTCGCTAGACTCGTGGAGACCACTCCAATTCACGTCTCGGTAAACCGGCTCACCCCCCCCCCCATCTTACACACGTGCCCCACCCAGCGCGCTTCTTTTTGACCCTGCATTGTGACACGTGATGGAACCGCAGTGGGGGGAGAGGCGGGGAGGGTGTGGGTGTGGTGGCGAATCATGGTGTACGCCAGCCAGAGGTCGCAAACGAGTTTTGATTCCTTACCCGTACCCGGCTGAGTATCGGGTAGGGTACGGGTACCCGATTGCGACCTCTGGGATGAAGCCATGTTGCAGGCGTGGGTGGGTTGATTCTAGGAACTTGAATTGTGAGAAGAGACAAGACGTTGGGAAATGAGTGACAAACGGTTACTCACCAGTGACTCACGGCCTACTCGTACCCGGCCGCACCAGGGTCGCAAACGAGTACCTGTACCCGGCCGGGTACGGGTAGCCAGGTATCGGGTAGGGTACGGGTATCGGGTACCCGATTGCGACCTCTGACACCAGCTGGGGAAGCCGGTTGCCTCCATGGCTCAACCACGAGGGCCGAGTTGAACTCCTGGGCCAGTGTTCCCTCCACAGACCCACTTCTCTCCACAGCGTAATGGGTTCAGTTTCCAGCTCGGCTGCCACCACCCGACTGTTACGGCTGTCGCCTTCTGCGCTTGACCCTGCTTGGCTTTGTCCCCGCCTGCCCGCCCCCCCACCTTCCTCCACACCCTAACTCCTACCCTCCCTCCCATCCACCCCTGCCCGCCCACCACCGCCCATGTACCTGCTGTGGACTGTGGCATACGTCACAGAACGGACAATCGGACAAGCGCGTCTCCTCAACACGTCTGTCCTCTCACTTAAACTAAATAAACATACAATTGATCCACGTTAGCCTCACTGCTGATGAGATGCTGCTGATGACACCGGTCCGGAATTTTTCCTTGCATGAAGCACTCTCAGAAGGCCACGTGGCTGATGATGGGATGTGTAATAAAATACTTTTTAAAATAGTTTTTTTTCTTAATGCAGTGGGACAGATGTGTGCGAAGGAGGAGGCGTGTCGTCTGATTATTCATCATGGAACTTAGATTCTCCACGACGCCGCCGAATGCTTATCTTGTCTTTAGCGCGGGGTGAACGGGGACGTATAATCGGTTGCCTTGCTTTTCGTTTGGGTCTGAAGGCTCTTTCGGTTGCCTCCAAAGAAGAGTTACGCGGTCCGCTTTTGAGCAGCCTCCCCCCCTCCACAGCTTGCAAACCTCCCGCCATCCCCCCACCCCTCATTTTCTTTTTGGCTTTGTCGTAACGCATGCCTCATCACCACCACCGCCTGCTGCTCCCATTCCCTCCCACCTCCCCCCTCCCCTCACCGTGTGCGTAGACATCGTACCTGGGTAGGCAGTCTCACGACATAGCCTCCAGGCAGTTTCGTGACACCTGGGCCGCCCCCGCGTACAGCTATGCCTTGCACGGCCTAGTGAGTGACCTCCCTCCCTCCCTCCCATGCACCTCGAATGTACCTCCCTCCATCCCATGCACCTCGAATGTACCTCCCGCCATCCCATGTACGTCACATGTTCTTCCCTCCCTCCCATGCACCTCGAATGTACCTCCCTCCATCCCATGTACACCACATGTTCTTCCCTCCATCCCATGTACCTCGCATGTACCTCCCTACATCCCATGTACATCACATGTTCTTCCCTCCATCCCATGTACCTCGCATGTACCTCCCTACATCCCATGTCCCTCCCTCCCTCGTACCTCAATCCCTCCCTCCCTTGTACCTCCCTCCCATGTCCCTCCCTCCCCGGGTAAGGCGCTAAGGTACACGATTACCCACAACCCTGGGCGTCACTCCCCTACCGGGGGTGGCTCGCCTCGTTCTGCCCCCCCCCCCCCGACATTCCCAGCTGACAAGGCGGGGGGCACCGAGTGGCTTGTAGTTATCCGATATGCTTTCGGATTGCCCCGCCCCCCAGCAGCACCCACCACACCCCCCCCCAACTCCCCCCACCCCTTGTTCGGCGTGATGTCCGACGTTTCGCTCCGCGTCCTGGAAGCTTCTTCGGGAAGTGAGTGGAGAGCGCTGTGGCAGCGCGCGGAGCGAAACGTCGGGGCGGCGGGAGCGTGTTGTGTCAAGCGAGCGAGCCAGCGAGTGTTTCTGTCGTGGGCAGTGGTGCGCCGCGTGTGCCTTTGGTGTGCTGTGGAGTGGTGGGTTCTTGCATCGAGTGGTGTGTTTTGCAGGTTGGGTTTGTTGTTAGTGTTGTGTTGTACTCTTTGAGGTCTGTGGTTTTGCATAGGAGTGCTGTGTCGCTTGCAGTGGATTGTCGTAGTGCGGCGTGGTGTATGGTGTGCAGTCTGTTGTGGTGCAGTGTGTTGTGATGTGGTGCAGTGTAATTTTGATTTAAAGCTTTCGTGACTGCAGGGATTCATATTGTTGGTTCTTTCGGTAAAGTCACGTAGAAGGGAAATAATAAAAATAAAAATAATAAAAAATATCACGACGTTTTGATTGCAACACAAGCAATTATCATCAGGTGTGAAAACTACAGCAAGACTTTTTGTTTTTTTTACAGCTAAAACATTTTCTTGCTGTAGTTTTCACACCTGATGATGTTGCAATCAAAACGTCGTGAGAATTTTTATTATGTTTTATTTTTATTATTTTATTATTTCCCTTCTACGTGACGTTACCGAAAGAACCAAGAATATGTGGTGCAGTGGCTTTGTTGGAGTGGCTTGTCGTAGTGTGGCGTCGTGTGGCGTGTTGCTGTGCGCTGAGTTGCGTGTGTCGCGGTGTTTTGTATCCGTCTTGGCGCCGTGCAGTGAGGCGTGTCAGTGCGGCGTGGCAAGCCGTTCCACTAGCAGGCTGGCGTGGCGAACCGTTACCGTGTGCCATGCTTTGCTTCGCTCGCAGACAAACCCTGGGATCACGGTGCCAAAGCCGCCCAAGCCTCCAGACAAGCCCCTCATGCCGTACATGCGCTACAGCCGGAAGGTACGAGAAACACGCGCGTCATACAAAACTAAACAAGACAAAGATCCCCTAGACAGCCTTAATATTATTTTGGGGAAAATGTTGTTAGCGAGCACTTATGAAGGCCGGCACGGCACACGAGGGGGTGGGTTGTCAGCACCACGCCCGACCGCCTTTGTCTCCCCAGTGGCGATGTTTACACATCGCACCAGGTACTCATGAGGCTGATTCGACCTAGGGGAGGCCCTTGACCGGTTCAGATAATCGTCCCTGGTATTGGCTGTGAGCGGGAATTGAACTCGGGTTACCAGGTTCGTAGCGCAGCGCGCTAACTGCTACACAACCGCTCCCCCCATATAGCCATAACAGACTTTTGGGGCAAGTGCTGTTAGCGAGCACCGATCAAGGCCAACACGACACACGAGGGGGTGGGTGGCCAGCACCACGCCCGACCGCCTTTGTCTCCCCAGTGGCGATATTTACACACCGCACCAGGTACTCATGAGGCTGAGTCGACCTAGGGGAGGTCCAGAACCGGTTCGGATAATCGTCACTGGGTGTTGGCCGTGAGCGGGAATCGAACCCGGGGCTGCCGGGTTCATATTGCAGCGCGCTAACTGCTACACCACCGCTCCCCGCACACGCACACACGCACACACGCACAGCTAAACAAACGCGAGTGGCCGAATCGAATTATGCCACGACCCGACGCCAATAGAAATCTGTCGCATACCTTGAACTGTGTGCGTCTGAGCATCGATTATTTGCAATTTCACGTAAATTATTTGAAAGTGATAGGTGCATGATACCACTGATCCCCCTATAAAGGACACGAACGGTCCTCGCAACTGTCCACTAACATTATTTGGGAACAATTCAGATCCAGCGTCGCATTCAAATTGAACGTCGACAGCGCGCGGCTAGGGCACACGTTCTCGAATGCGACGAGGACGTGAGGAATAAGTTGAACTCCGCTTTGGTTAAGAGAAGCGAGCCGGCCGTGGGGGGGGGGGGTGGGGGGCTCTAGCCAACCCCCCTCCCCCAACACACCGAGCATCAACTCCTCGCACGAGAGAGTGATGGATCGTGGGGGGGGGGGGAGCGGGCGGGCAGGGGGGGCGGACGGGCATGTGGGGGGGGGGGGGGGTTAGTGGCTGGGACGTGCGGCTCGTGTTGCCAATGAGGGTGGCGTTGATTGGTCGACTGCTGTGTGCGCGTGTAGCCAACCGGAGGGAAGAAGAAGGCAGGGCGCGCCACGGTGCAGGTGGGAAGCCCTCGTTCAGATGCACTCGGGCGAAAGAGACCCTCGCGTGTGGAGTGACCTTGAGAGCAAAGCGCGAGAGCCTGCGACGAGACTGAGAGAGCGCGCGAGAGAGAGCAGCGAGCGCTGTCCGAGCCCAACGGCCTCCGCGGAGACGTTGGGCTTAGAACTTGGGGTTGGATTCTCAGGCAGCCTTTAGAGCAGTCAAGTTTTCTTTTTGGTGGCGGTGTTGATGACGATGTCGACGTTGTTGGTGGTGATCGTGGTGGTGGTGTTAGTGGTGGTGGCGGCACTGGTGGTGATCGTGGTGGCGGTGACGGCACTGGTGGTGGTGGCGGTGGTCGTCGTGGTGGTGGTGGTGGCGGCGGTGGTGATGGCGAGATGCGTGTACGGGGCGCGCGGGCGTGTCTCTTGCCAGGTCTGGGACCAGGTGAAGGCGTCGAACCCGGACCTCAAGCTGTGGGAGATCGGCAAGATCATCGGTGGCATGTGGAGGGACCTGAGCGACGAGGAGAAGCAGGAGTACATCAACGACTACGAGGCGGAGAAGGTGAAGGGGTGGAAGGGGGGAGCGGCCGTTGCTGCAGGGAGGCGGAAGCAGAGGTCGCAAACGGGTTTTGATTCATTACTTGTACCCATACCCGGCCGCACCAGGGTCGCAAACGGGTACACGTACCCGTACCCGGCCGTACCCGTACCCTACCCGTACCCGGCCGGGTACGGGTAGGGTACGGGTATCGGGTACCCGATTGCGACCTCTGGGATGAAGCTATGTTGCAGGCGCGGGTGGGTTGATTCTAGGAACTTGAATTGTGAGAAGAGACAAGACGTTGGGAAATGAGTGACAAACGGTGACTCACCAGTGACTCACGGCCTACCCGTACCCGGCCGCACCAGGGTCGCAAACGGGTACCCGTACCCGGCCGGGTACGGGTAGCCGGGTATCGGGTAGGGTACGGGTATCGGGTACCCGGTTGCCACCTCTGCCGACGAACGAGCAATCGCTGCGTTGGGTGAATAAGGGGCTGCCCAGAGACCGAGTGAGGCTTCGGCGCGTCCTTGTTGCGCAGCCGCCGCCGCCGCTCGGGGAGCGTACGAGAGCGGCCGCGGGCGACAATTTGCGTCGTGCGACTTTTCGAGCTGTCGGATTTCGCGACCCGTCGCCCGCGATGGGTTTGCCGTGAGAGGCGACCGAGCCGCTGCCGAGAGTTGAGCGAGCTGAACGAGTGCCGCCGCCGCCGCCGTCTTGTCGCACGCAGATCGAGTACAGCGAGGCGATGAAGACGTACCTCAACTCGCCCACCTATCTGGCCTACGTGAACGCCAAGAGCCGCGCCGAGGCGGCGCTCGAGGAAGAGAGCCGCCAGCGCCAGCGCAACGACAAGCTCGAGTCCTACATGAGCATCCAGCCCGCAGAGGACCCTGAGGGTGCGCGGGCGCGGTGATGAGGGGAGGCGGGGGGCGCACACGATCACGCAAGCGCGCGCACACACGCGGCTGCTTGCGTGATCATGTGCGCGCGCGCCCGCGCCCCCACTCAATCGCGATGTGTACGCAAATTTCGATTTAAAGCTTTCGTGACTGCAGGGATTCATCTTCTTGGTTCTTTCGGTAAAGCCACGTAGAAGAGAAATAATAAAATAATACAAATCAAACATAATAAAATCATTCTCACGATGTTTCGGCCACAACGCAAGCAGCCGTCCTCAGGTGAAGAACACAAACCTGTTCTTCACCTGAGGACGGCTGCTTGCGTTGTGGCCGAAACGTCGTGAGAATTATTTTATTATGTTTTAATTTTTTATTATTTCCCTTCTACGTGACTTTACCGAAAGAACCAAGAAGATGTGTACGCAGTCGCACGAAGTCTTTTCCCTCGGTCGCCGGACTCGTGGAGACCATTCTGGTGCCCGGCAATCGGCCTTGCCTGCATCCTGCACGCACGCGCGTCCCACCAGTCACCGTCTCGTGAAAACAATCCGATAGAAACGTACGTTGGGCGATTTGATGATCCGTGATCTGATTAACCGAAGGCGTTTTATCTTATTATTATTATTCTCCCACCCCCCACCACTTCACCCCCACCCCGACTCGTCAGACTTTGACGACGGCTTCTCGGTGAAGCACGTGTCGGCCGGGCGATTCCTGCGCAACCACCGTCTCATTAACGAGATCTTTAACGAGTCGGTGGTGCCCGACGTGCGCTCCGTGGTGACCACCAACCGCATGCAGGTGCTGAAGCGGCAGGTGCACTCGCTGATGGTCCACCAGGTACGGCAACGGCGGCAACGGCGTCGGCTGCACACCACGCGGCACGGTGCTCACTGCCACACAGCGCGGCGCGATTAGGGATCGGTGCAGTCGGTGGTGAATCTACGTTGGGGGAGGGGCGGTGGCTGTGGGAGGGGGTCAATCCCCCCCACCCCCCCAACTCCCCCCATACCGCCCCCTTGAGACCCTAAAATTGGTATTCTATTGATACCATAAAATACATTTAGGGCCCGAATTATAAAAGAGAGACATTTCATGATTGCTCTTCCCCCCCCCCCCCCCGCCCTGGAAAGTGTCTAGATCTGCATTATACCCTATATTACTGAAAATCTGTTCATAGGATGATCAGTAATATAGGGTACAGCAATATCGGATTATTACTATAATGGATAAGTATACGTAGGAAAGTGAAAAAAATTCTGTAATGTGCAGTGGACACCGAGGGGCTATCTGCTCATGGATCGTGATGATGGTGTTGAAATTTGCACGTGACAAGCCACTTCGTTGGGATATCACTTGTGGCCAGGTTTCGCTGCTGAAAAAGAAATAGCTCAGTGGGCCTTACCTACTAAATTACACTTTTTAAAAATAGCTTTAGTATTGCAGTACCGGCGCTAACACCGCGGGCTGCATATCGTAGACGACGTCGACGGAGAGTTCGGGGCCAGTACGCGCCGCTCGGTGAGATGGCACAGAGCGGATCGCTGCCGACTGTCGTAGACGATCCTGTGTCATGATAGATAAGCAGGCGGTGGCACGGCCATGTCATCTCCCTCGCCTGGTACGCAGGAGGTCATGGGTTCGATCGCGGGTTCTCTCCCTCTCCCCCGTTGGTGGTCGCGTGGATTGTTCTCGGCGTTCCTCCACGTTGAGAAACAAACGTGCGTTTTAAGATTCTTTGCCCTCTTCTGTAAGTGGAAAAGTAACCGTTGCCCACTCGGTGTGGCGTGCGCCGTGGTTTCCGCGTCGCAGCAAAAGCTGGAGGCGGAGCTGCTGCAGATTGAGGAGCGGCACCAGGGCAAGAAGCGCAAATTCCTCGACTCGACCGAGCGCTTCAACTCGGAGCTCAAGAGGGTGAGGCCCGGGGTCACACCGTGGGCTTGCATGGGGCCTAGGGGTTGTTAGACCAACCACACGATTTTTTTTGTGAACCCGTTTGCTGTTACTCGCCCGTCTTTTGGCCACGTCCGAGCCAGGCTGGTTTCGGGAAGCGTAATCTTACGTGATCTGCGTGACCCACCAACCCCTGCTACGGAAGCGCTGGGTGACACCAGTCAGCTTTTACAAGAGATTAGCTGCTCCGAGATTCTCTTCTCCTCCAGCGAAGGCATCGGCAGAAATTCCCACTTTGCTATGGCGGAGGCTAGTCAGCGTGGTACAGGAGTGGACGACTGGTACCACCAGCGTCAAGATCAGCCTCTGTGGAGGACACTCGTGAAGGATGCTGTTACTGGGCAGTTGAAGGCAGTCGCTCTCCAGCTACAGCGAAGGGCGGAGGAGTGACGCTCACACCAACGAGCGCAGCGCCGGGCGGCTAAAAGTCCGCAAATTGGCACAGTGCGGAGCACAGGCGGTGCATCCGCCAGTGATGTCGCTCAGTCAACCCACGGCACCTGGGTCTGTTTTGTGACAACCTCCTGCGTTGTGAGCCTTCGACACTTCCCGTGGTCTCACACTGCGCCTAGCCTGGCGCAAGCGCCATGGTGACGTCACCACTGCATAGTGGCGAACGGCGGTTGTTGTTGTCGTCGTCGTCGCCGGTGGTGTGTGCGTTGCAGCTGCGAGGCCAGAAGATTGAGGTTGACCTGCAGAAGGTGGCGGCCGACGTGGCCGCCACCGCCGAGGAGACGGCGCAGAAGCGGCGCGAGGAGGAGCGCGACAAACCCACGGCGCCACCGGCACCCGCACAGGTGCCGCACGCGGCGACGTACACCGCGGCACGCGTGGCGACACGCGCGGTGACACACACCGCATGGCGAGACACACGGCCACACGCAGCACCCAGCGACACGCACCGCGGTCGGCTACGCACGGTGCAAAAGAAGTTCCACACACGTCCACAGCCTGTCGTGAGACACACGGCACACGGCACGACACACGGCACGACACACGCCACGACACGCCACGACACGCCACGACACACGCCACGACACACACTTTACCACGGTGACTGGGGAGTGGCCGGGTGTGGTTTTGGCGGCACTCCCCCACTCTTGCGCCGTGCCAGCATTCATAGTTGCTGCTCCGCTAACAGCATTCGCCTCAGCAGCCTGTGCGGGCTACATTGGGGACCGTCGTTTTTATCATTTGTTTACGTGCATACCTGTGTGTATGTGTGTGCGTGTGCGTGTGTGGGGAGCGGTAGTGTAGTGGTTAGCGCGCTGCGCTACGAATCCGGCAAGTGACAATTATCTGAACCGGTCATGGGCCTCCCCTAGGTCGACTCAGACTCAAATGAGTACCTGGTGCGGTGCGAAAAAACATCGCCACTGGGGAGACAAAGGTGGCCGAGCGTGGTGCTGGCCACCCACCCCCCTCGTGTGCCGTGATGGCCTTCATAGGTGCTCGCTAACAGCACTTGCACTAATAGTCTGTTAAGGCTATACGGGGGATCTTTGTTTTTTTGTGTCTGTGTAAAAACGACTTGGCACACTTCGTCTTGAGATGGTTTCTTTATTCAGTAGACATGTTCACTCGAGCAGGCGGAGACCGCCACTGCAACAGCCCCAAGTATCCCGCGCATCTCCCTGATATACGGACCGAGGCCACGCCCCTCTTCCCGAACCTTCTCGTTGGTTCTAGACACTGGCTCCACCAGCAGACTCCACCGTCCTCTTCCGTCACCTGGCCACGCTCCCTTCCCGATCATTCCCGTGGCCACCAGTCCATTCGCACTGTGGGCTGACTCCCCTGTCATTACCTCCCGTGGCCACCAGTCCATTCGCACTGTGGGCTGACTCCCCTGTCATTACCTCCCGTGGCCACCAGTCCATTCGCACTGTGGGCTGACTCCACTGTCATTACCTTCCGTGGCCACCAGTCCATTCGCACTGTGGGCTGACTCCCCTGTCACTACCTCCCGTAGCCACCAGTCCATTCGCACTGTGGGCTGACTCCCCTGTCATTACCTCCCGTGGCCACCAGTCCATTCGCACTGTGGGCTGACTCCCCTGTCATTACCTCCCGTGGCCACCAGTCCATTCGCACTGTGGGCTGACTCCCCTGTCATTACCTCCCGTGGCCACCAGTCCATTCGCACTGTGGGCTGACTCCCCTGTCATTACCTCCCGTGGCCACCAGTCCATTCGCACTGTGGGCTGACTCCCCTGTCACTACCTCCCGTAGCCACCAGTCCATTCGCACTGTGGGCTGACTCCCCTGTCATTACCTCCCGTGGCCACCAGTCCATTCGCACTGTGGGCTGACTCCCCTGTCATTACCTCCCGTGGCCACCAGTCCATTCGCACTGTGGGCTGACTCCCCTGTCATTACCTCCCGTGGCCACCAGTCCATTCGCACTGTGGGCTGACTCCCCTGTCATTACCTCCCGTGGCCACCAGTCCATTCGCACTGTGGGCTGACTCCCCTGTCATTACCTCCCGTGGCCACCAGTCCATTCGCACTGTGGGCTGACTCCCCTGTCATTATTACCTCCCGTGGCCACTCGCACCGCAGGTTGACTCTACTGTCATTAGATCTGTATGTGTCTGTGTGTCATCTTCTTGGTTCTTTCGGCAAAGTCACGTAGAAGGGAAGTAATAAAATAATAAAAATAAAACATAATAAAATAATTCTCACGACGTTTCGGCCACAACGCAAGCAGCCGTCCTCAGGTGAAGACCAGGTCTGTCGGGGAGACAGCGTCTGAATGTGTGTGTTTGTACGTGCCTGTGTGTGTGTGTTTGTACGTGTCTGTGTGTGTGTGTTTGTACGTGTCTGTGTGTGTGTGTGTGGTCTCCCCACCACCCGTGTGCTGTAGTCGGCCCCCATGGAGGTGACCGAGGGGGAGAAGAGCTCCGACTCGGAGCGGCAGGATGAGCCCAGCCCCGGCACGACCGCATCGGCACACACGGAGCCCACAGCTCCGCACGGTGAGACTCCCTCCCTAGACGTGCCAGGGATATCCACACACACAGCGTGGTGAGAGAGACACATCCACAAACGCAGCGTTGTGAGGGAGAGAGACTGGGCCTGTTCGATGTTCTCAGTAATCGATTTCTCTCCTGTTTACCCGCTCAGTAACTCGACTGAATGGATAACGTGACAATAGTTCGAGTAGAAAATGTCTCACCTCCGTCCCCACCTGGTGTGCTGCTGGACGGGAGGTAGTGGTGAGGTCAAAGGTGTCCGCCGTGGTTCCGGCCACACCACCCACCCCCCACTGGGGAGACAAAGGCGGCCGGGCTTGGTGCTAACCACCCTCCCCCTCGTGCGCCGTGCCGGCCTTCATAGGTGCTCGCTAACAGCACTTGCCCCAAAAGTCTGTTTAAGGCTACACGGGGGATCTTTGCCTTCTGTGTGTGCAGCCTCGGACGCGTCGGCCACCGACGAGGGCTCCTTGCCGGCCAGCGGCCCCGACGGCGACGGCGTCGTCGGCGGCGTCGTCGTCATCAAAAAACCGGAGCCGCAGAAGCCGGACGAGAGCAACAGCAGCAGCAACAACAACGCGGACGACGAGGAGGAGGACGAGGAGGAGGAAGACGAGGAGGACGACGAAGATGAGGACGACGACCAGGACGAAGCGGAGGAGGAGGAGGAAGCGGCGGCGGCGGCGGCGGCAGAACCGGCAGCTGCGGCAAAGGACAAGGGGGAGACGCCGCCACCGGCCGGGACGCGCGGACGCGGCGATGGGAACCGCGGCCGCGCCGCCAGCACCGGCGGTAGTGGTGGTGGAGGCGGCGGTGGTGGTGGCGGCGGTGGTGGTGGTGGAGGTGGTAGTGGTGGCGGTGGCGGTGGTGGTGGTGGTGGAGGCGGTGGTGGTGGTGGAGGCGGTGGTGGTCTGGCCGAGCGGGCGGCGGAGGAGCTGGCGATCGGGAAGCCGGGGAAGCACGGCAGGGAGCCGTGTGGGGGGCACGTGGGCAGCAGCAGGGCCGGGGCAGCGGGGGGTAGGGGCAGCGGGCGGGAGAAGCAAGTAGGAGGGGGGCAGAGGGAGGGGGGGTCGCCCGGCAGCTCGGAGAGCCTGCCCCCCACTGCGAGTGGAGGTCATCAGCGTGCAGAGAAGCAGGAGTGAGCGCGCGTGTATGTGTGTGTACGTGTGGGCGTCTGTGGTTGCATGTGTGTGTATTCCGTGTGTGAGTGTGTATACGTCTGTGTGTGTGCGTGTAGGTGCTCGCGATCAGTACCTGCCCCCTGCAATCCGTTGAAGGCTGTATGGGGGATCTTTATCTTTGTGTGCACGTGTAATGTGTGCGTGTGTACGTATGTAAATGGGTCATTGTGTGCGCAGATGTGGTGTGTGCGTGAGCGTCAGCGCAGTGTACAGTGCGCTGCTGTACGAACCCGGCCACGGCTACCATCAGTGGTAAGTGGTGTATTAAAACTTGTCCTGAGCCTCCGCTAGGTTAGCTCGGCCTTGAATGACAGTACCATGTGTGTGTGTGTGTGTAAGATAGTATATGTGTGCATGTATGTACGTGTGAGAATGCATGTGTAAGAGAATTTATGCGTATTTGTACGTGAGATAGAGTGTATGAAGGGGGAGTAACTTTGTGTGTAGGTCAAGTTTGGTGTGATGGGGTAGCTGAGGGGAGTAGCCCGTTCGTCCCACCAGAACACACGTGGTGTGATGGGGTAGCTGAGTGGAGTAGTAAACTCGTCCCACCAGAACACACGTGGTGTGATGGGGTAGCTGAGTGGAGTAGTAAACTCGTCCCACTAGAACACACGTGGTGTGATGGGGCAGCTGAGTGGAGTAGTAAACTCGTCCCACCAGAACACACGTGGTGTGATGGGGCAGCTGAGTGGAGTAGTAAACTCGTCCCACTAGAACACACGTGGTGTGATGGGGTAGCTGAGTGTAGTAGTAAACTCGTCCCACCAGAACACACGTGGTGTGATGGGGTAGCTGAGTGTAGTAGTAAACTCGTCCCACCAGAACACACGTGGTGTGATGGGGTAGCTGAGTGGAGTAGTAAACTCGTCCCACCACAACACGCGTGGTGTGCTGGGGTAGCTGAGTGGAGTAGTAAACTCGTCCCACCAGAACACACGTGGTGTGATGGGGTAGCTGAGTGGAGTAGTAAACTCGTCCCACCAGAACACACGTGGTGTGATGGGGTAGCTGAGTGGAGTAGTAAACTCGTCCCACCAGAACACGCGTGGTGTGATGGGGTAGCTGAGTGGAGTAGTAAACTCGTCCCACCAGAACACACGTGGTGTGATGGGGTAGCTGAGTGTAGTAGTAAACTCGTTCCACAGAACACACGTGGTGTGATGGGGTAGCTGAGTGTAGTAGTAAACTCGTCCCACCAGAACACACGTGGTGTGATGGGGTAGCTGAGTGGAGTAGTAAACTCGTCCCACCAGAACATACGTGGTGTGATGGGGTAGCTGAGTGTAGTAGTAAACTCGTCCCACCAGAACACACGTGGTGTGGTGGGGTAGCTGAGTGGAGTAGTCAACTCGTCCCACCAGAACACCACGTGGTGTGCTGGGGTAGCTGAGTGGAGGAGCCCGCTCGTCCCACCAGAACACACGTGGTGTGATGGGGTGGCTGAGTGGAGTAGAACACGCGGGTTAAACGTGAGAACCGCGTTGGTTTTCCATTTATTTTCGTCGCTTGAAAGGAGAGATCTCCACGTTTCGACCGACTTGATTTCACCGGCGTGGAACTTTCCGCGGGCCGCGTTTATAACCCAAGTGCGGTTTTTTTCTCCAGGAGCTGGGGTTGCCGACGTTGTTTGAGGATTTCTTCTCTAGAGCTTTCGCCATGTCGGGGCGTCTGCCCGCACTTGCATGTCCAACTTAGAACACAAACTTGTGGTGTTCTACAAGAAACTGTCTCAAATTGGCCCAAAACAAGGCGACGGGGCTGTAACGGTGACGGTAAAAACACCCCTGGCCGAACATGTTCATTGGCCACGATCTCATCGCTCAGTGCACACTGTCACGATATGGGCCTGGCCCTGTATATCTGGGGCTTGAACGGTTGCCCTCTTTCCAGTCGAGAAAGAGACCACGTTGTTAGAGAGGTGTACAGGTAAAGTAAAAAAACACATCTTCTTGGTTCTTTCGGTAAAGTCACGTAGAATGGAAATAATAAGACTCTGTCTTCTAGACGCTGTCTCCCCGACAGACCTGGTCTTCACCTGAGGACGGCTGCTTGCGTTGTGGCCGAAACGTCGTGAGAATTATTTTATTATGTTTTATTTTTATTATTTTATTATTTCCATTCTACGTGACTTTACCGAAAGAACCAAGAAGATGAATCCCTGCAGTCACGAAAGCTTTAAATAAAAAAAAACACACTTGACTGACTTTCCACTTGATGGAATTTCCGAGGCAGTTCTGCAGTATCGCCTTCAGCGAGCCGTCTGCCCACCACGGGGTGAAGCATCTTTCGCCATCGTCTCGTTGACACGCTTCGTGGTGGCGCGATCGGGAGTTTACCCACGTCCTGCTGATGAAACTCGGAAGGTCGAAACCCGGAGGTATCATCTTCTTGGTTCTTTCGGTAAAGTCACGTAGAAGGAAAATAATAAAATAATAAAATAAAACATAATAAAATAATTCTCACGACGTTTCGGCCACAACGCAAGCAGCCGTCTTCAGGTGGAGAACAGGTCTGTCGAGAGGTGGAGAACAGGTCTGTCGAGAAGGCAGACTCTGCCTTCTCGACAGACCTGTTCTCCACCTGAAGACGGCTGCTTGCGTTGTGGCCGAAACGTCGTGAGAATTATTTTATGTTTTATTTGTATTATTTTCCTTCTACGTGACTTTACCGAAAGAACCAAAAAGAAGAATCCTTGCAGTCACGAAAGCTTTAAATCGAAACCCGGAGGTGTCGTTTTTGCCTGGCTTGAACAATGCATCGGTAACACTTTGGTCAAGAAGGGCACGTGGTGTGCCGGGGTGCGGACATATTTTTCACGGTTCACGGACCCGGCTCAAATCAAAGCCCTGGCCCTTGACACGTCTGAGCATGTTTGATGTTGTGTATCAGCCTGTACGCACGTGTTGATTTCCCCAACTTCGGTATTGACCGCGATAGAGAATGTGTTTCGCTGCTTAGTTAAGATTGCTGGCGTTGGACAGGGTACAGGGTGTGTAGTGGGTGACGTGGTGGAAATAACCCTTACTGTACTATGGTCAATATTGTCAATGTTATTGCTAGGTTTAAATGAATGTTGTTGGGCCCCCCCTCCCCCCGTCACGGTATGTCCGTCGTTCCAGGCAAGCTTTGTTCATCGAGCCTCCTGTGTTGCCGCCAGAGGCAATTGGAACCAATTGAGCCGAGGTTCCGTTGAAAACGGTAAAACGCTCTGGATTCGTCGGTGTGCAGGGCCCCCCCTCCTCTGCCCCCCCTCCTGCCCCCCCCCTTCTGCCCCCCCCTCCCCAAGCGGTCGTGCGATGGCTGTGAACCGCGCCTGCGCTGTCGCTTTTAAATCGAAACGCAACCCAGGAAACATCAACTTTCGTCTCTTTATTTCCGTCGTAGTCGCGCACACACATCCCTGGCTCTGTGATGTTCCCAGGCCATCGGGCACAAGCTCAGAGCTACGTGAATATGAGAGAGAGAGGGAGAGAGAAAAAAACGCATTTTAACTTCTTTTAACGCACGCTGCCGTGGCAAGAAGGGTCCCAAGCAACTCGAACAAGATAACCCAAAGTCCCACTCCTTCCCCGGCTCCATGAAAGACATCTGAGCTTGAGTGTAAATTATAATAAACCTAGCAAGCCAATTCACTTTTTAAATGCCAATTAATTTGACAACTCTACCTTGTCTGCATCTCGTCTCTCCTCTCAACACACGTTTGTCTATCTGTCTCTTATCTCGGTCCATCTCTCTCTTCTGTCATCCCACTAGGTTTTTAAATGTTGATAGAGGGGGGGCTCGCAACATCAACTGCCCAGGACACCCCACCTGTGTACAAGAGCAGCGTTATTTGTTTTATGGGTTGCGTCTGCCTGTTACAATCTCGTGTATCTGGAGTTTTGTTTTGCCTTGAGTATCTCTTTATTATCATTATAGTAATCTTGATTATGATTGTGGCATGGCCCCTGTTTCACCCTCGCCTTGCCTGGCACGCAAACGCCGCCCTCTTCACGATTCCTCGTCCAATATCGAAGCGCCGTTGTATATTGGTGGCATCGCTACGCAAGGGGAGATCTGGCGGATATCTGGCAAGGCTTGGTTGCAACTGAGAGCGATTGTGTCTTGTCGTACATGATCTGTATTTTGGTAAAGAATTGATTGAATTTTCAGTGCTTTCTCGATGTTTTCGACCCGTTTCGTCATTGGGTTACGCCTAACGGTTGTGAGTTCCGTGACTGTGCCGTATCGTCTCACCGCTGTCTCATGGCCTCGGCCAATAGCTCACACATCAAGGTGAAAAACTGGCGTCCAGAAGAAAAGACCAGAGTGCGATTCGAACTCGGACGAGGATTTGGAATCGGACTTGGACTAAAGTAAGATTCATTTCGTAAGATCGGCTTCACGGTCGGTGCTAGAGTGAGATTTAGGGAATTCAAACTCGCAGCAGAGCGGGGATTTACTCGGAACTAGATTTAACTGAGACTCGAGAGGCTAATGTGAAATGTTTATTTCCAATTAAAGTTGCATGAAAACAATGTAGCAAAAAAATGTTTGTTCCTTGGCAGTAAGTGTTATTTCCTACTTTATTACGCCTCAAAAGTACAGAAAATGGCTATTATCCCCCCACAAACTTTGCTTTTGTGACCAGGACAGTGATATTTTGAAATTTACTTATTTTCAATGAGAAAAAAAACGTGTGCATTTGTGTCTTTTGTTCACATGAAGTCCTGGTCACAAAAGCAAAGTTTGTGGTGAATAATAGCCATTTTCTATACTTTTTTAAAGGCATAAGCAATAAAAAAAGAACACTTAGTACCCAGGAACAAAAATTGTGTTACTCTTTGGTTCTTTCGATAGTCACGTAAGTGAAACAAATAAAAAATTATTTTAATTAATATATAAATACATTAAATCACGACGTTTCGATTGCAACACAAGCAATCATCATCAGGTGTGACAACCACGGAAAGAAAAAATTGCGTTACATAGTCAAATTGTGTTACATAGTGAAATCAATACTACTCGATTGTATTCTGACGTCAATGTGATTTGATATAGGCCGAGAGTGGATTGGGTAGGGGGGGGTTAGAAATAGAGCTGAGATTGAGTTGGGGGTTTGGTGTTTGTGGATTTTGGTCCGTGTCTGGTGTTGTGACACGGACGCTTGCCCCTTGTTGGCGTGTTGGAATCGCACACCAATTCTTATTTTCGGGCCGCACACTTTTGTGGGTTTTTTTTTTGCCAACGTCGCACCCTGAACAAAACGCGAGGGCTCCCAGAAATCTCGGCACCAGTCCTGCTTAGGAATGGGGGGAGGTGGGGGTGGGGGACAAGGCCACACGCAGAATCACACGAACAAGCCAAAGTGAAGAACGAGCAGATACATTTGACAAAAGCGAAACGTTGAGAAGGCCATACCCATTACCACGCTAGCCAACCAGACCCTCTCTCTCTCTGCTTCCGTTTGGAATGTTTCTCATGTGGAGGGGGGGGAGTCTGCCTTCCTCCTCGGCATCCTTTCCTGGGCCATCGTCTCCACGTCCACTCCACAGCCCTTCACATCCCTGGTTCACCACTTGGTTCCACCTCTGTCTAGGCCCTTGCCTCTCTCTCGGTCTCTGGCCCTGGCGCTGAAGCGTGCGTCATGTTTCTTACTCGTGTACACGTCCTTCCGAGCCAGATGCAGAGGTCGCAAACGGATTTTGATTCCTTACCCGTACCCGGCCGCACCAGGGTCGCAAATGGGTACCCTACCCGTACCCTACCCGTACCCTACCCGAAATGAGTGACAAACGGTTACTCACCAGTGACTCACGGCCTATGCGTACCCGGCCGCACCAGGGTCGCAAATGGGTACCCGTACCCGGCCGGGTACGGGTAGCCAGGTATCGGGTAGGTACGGGTATCGGGTACCCGATTGCGACCTCTGGCCAGATGAGTTCACTTTCGGCTACACTAGCTCCAGCTCTGACCACAACGAAATGGTTGACTCAAAACAGTGGCGCATTTGGTCATCGTGCCATTCTCACGAGCGGAAGGCTATCGCGAAGGCCACGCTTCGCGAACATAGTCCGCTGTAGTTTCACAGTAGGGGGCAACGTTGTGTTCTTTGTGTAATTAATCCCGATTGAGTATTTTGTGGGTGCATTTTCAAAAACGTTGGGCCGTGACGCCAGCGCACAGTGGCCTACGCTTTTCGAACGACGCCACGGGCCTCTTCAACGATCACCGTGGAGCAGACGGTGCACAGTATTTCATGGTTAATACACATGGCAGTATTAACTAGGGTGGCCTTTTGAATTCGAACCACAAACCCGTTTCAACAAGCGGCGTCGTGCGCTACCGTTGGGCCATATCAACAAAACTGCCACTAACCCTGCCCCTGACCCAACTCTGGAAATGGACCATGACGATATTGATTCATAACTAACTCTAGGGCCATATTGTGTGAAGATGTGTTTTTACACCCTCATCCAGCCGACACAGCCAAACAAATACAGTTGCCACGTGAACACACGTGCCAATGCATCCCTGTTCTTGGTTCTTTCGGTAAAGTCACGTAGAAGGGAAGTAATAAAATAATAAAAATAAAACATGTTTTATTTTTATTATTTCCCTTCACGTAGAAGGGAAGTAAGTCACGTAGAAGGGAAGTAATAAAATAATAAAAATAAAACATGTGACTTTACTTCCCTTTACTTCCCTTCTACGTGACTTTACCGAAAGAACCAAGAAAATGAATCCCTGCAGCCACGAAAGCTTTAAATCGAAATTTAATGCATCCCTGCTTCAGCACACCGATGTTGGAGAGAGATCCACACATTTAACAATAAGCTTCGCTCGTAATTACGAGCAGCATCATCGGCCACCAGTCTTGGGCCTTGAACGATGATGCAGCTATCAGCTACAGGTCGTACGTTATCGTTAAATGTGTGCGCATCTCTCCCTGACGATAACATCGGTGCGCTGAAACAATAGTCATATTTTTTGGCACATTTGTTGACGGTGCAACTTTATTCATTTGGCCGCGTTGGGTGGAGGAGGGTACACGAACACAACGTTGGCATTTTTACCCGAAAATAAATCAAATAAATTGTGAATCGTAACATTGTTTGCGAAAAACGACGCGTTAAAATGAACCAAGGACACATTTTTCAATGCATTTCGTTCACATATCCACTGCTGGTAATCACGGTACCAGGTTCGGTGCATTTTTTTTAAACCTAAGCGGGGGTGATGTTTTATTTGTTTTGTATTTTTAACATTCCATGGCTGTGACTTCACATATTGGAAAAATTAATAAATGTGCGTTTGGAAACTCGGAAATGAAACGGGACACTTTCTTTAAGAACTAAACGGAGGGTTTCTCGAAATACGCAAATCATTTGCAGCATCTTCTTGGTTCTTTCGGTAAAGTCACGTAGAAGGGAAATAATACAAATTATACAAATAAAACATAATAAAATAAAATTCTCACGACGTGTCGGCCACAACACAAGACAGCTGTCTGCAAGATAGCGCTCCAATGAACACTGCTAAGCTTGGCAGCGTACTTTAAGCTGGGTGGGAGGAGCAGCATGTTCAGAATGCGGATCCTCGGGTGTTATTAACCAGAACATATTCGCGTCATCTTCTTGGTTCTTTCGGTAAAGTCACGTAGAAGGGAAATAATACAAATAATAAAAAAATAAAATAATTCTCACGACGTTTCGGCCACAACGCAAGCAGCCGTCCTCGGGTGAAGACCAGGTCTGTCGGGGAGACGGCGTCATATTCCACCCGTGTTGGCCTCCCTGCACTGGCTTCCAGCCTCACATGGAACACAGTTTAAAATCCCATTGTTAACCATGCAAAGCGGTGAACCATCTTGCCCAAGCCTACATCATTGACACGCTGCACCCACGTGTCCCGTCAAAGTCCCTAAGATCTGGGAATGGAGATCTTCTCTGCATTCCAAGGTCAAGGCTTCGGTCTGTGGGTGACCGAGTTTTTTTCCCCCTGTGTAACCCTCAGGCTATGGAACGCTCTTCCACGTGATATCATGGATTTTTCTGATTCTGTGAACATTTTTAAAAATGCGTCTTAAAACCTATTTATGTACGCTTCCGATTTTGTAACGTTTAGTTCATCTATTAAATTGATTATATAATATTTTATGCTGTCTGCTGCTGCTGTGTCCTGTACAGCGCTTTGAAATCCTTGGTGAAAAGCCACAATATAAATGGAATTATTATTATTCCTATTGTGACGTTGATCGGACGCATGTTTCCCATCGACAGAGAAGCTGGACTCAAGAACGGAAATGGACTTGATTGGAATTATCGTTCCGATCGTTTACCCGGGAAAGCCTCAATGAGTCTCGATACTTTTGTTTAGGAGGAGCCTACCAAACGAATGCTGCTGGGGCCACCAGCTGTTACAAGTGGAAGCTTTGTTAGATACAATCAGCATTTCGGTATTTTTTTAAATCCTTTATATTAAGTTCGCTTGCTTGCTTGCGTGCTTGCGTGCTTGCTTGCTTGCTTACGACCGTGCAAATCTTTCGGTCGTTTTTTAACCCACTTCCCGTGATCCAATCGAGCTGACATTTTCCACAGAGACTCGTTGTGCGTGACAATTAATTTTCGTGAAAAAATGTTTCCAAAATTTTACACTGTTTAGGGAAATATTTTAAAATATTTAATTACCAATTGCTTAATGCTGGCAGACAATCATCTGACCCATAGGTGGCAGCCATCTCAAGCCAGAGGACGAGAGGACTCTAGCCGCCACGCATATAAAGGATTTACATTGAAAAACTTTGCTTTTACGGGTTAATTTTTTTTAATCCTTTATATTAAGTTCGCTTGCTTGCTTGCGTGCTTGCTTACGACCGTGCAAATCTTTCGGTCGTTTTTTAACCCACTTCCCGTGATCCAATCGAGCTGACATTTTGCACACAGACCCGTTGTGCGTGACAATGAATTTTCGTGAAAAAAAATGACAAAAATTTTACACTGTTTAGGGATTTTTTTTAAATATTTATTTACCAATTGCTTAATGGTGGCAGACAATCATCTGACCCATAGGTGGCAGCCATCTCAAGCCAGAGGACGAGAGGACTCTAGCCGCCACGCATATAAAGGATTTATAGTGAAAAACTTTGTTTTTACGGGTTATGTTTTTTATGAATAATTTGGTGATGCTGCTGCTGCGTTGGCAGTAGCGCACAAGCACAATTAACAAAAACTCAACGCATTTGTCAACAACAACAACAAACACAATGTGGCCTTAAAATAAGTAAAAAAATATCAATAATTGGCGACGTTTCGGGCAGTGACCCTTCACGTACCGTCCAATATTTTACGCACACGGGGAAACCCACGTGGGCCCCCACCTTTACTGGTCTCGCACCACGTGACGCGAGGCGTCCAATCGCAGAGGGGCTCGCGTTGCTGCCATGGTAACCGACCTACGCCGCACCGTTGCAGCCTCGGACCTCCCGATCACCACCACCACCACCAACATCGCTAAAGTTTCACCGTTCGAATGCAAACGATCTTACTTTCTTTCTTGTAAACAACAAGACAGTCTCAGGGTGCGTTAGACGACACCCGCGTCCTCTGTCGTGGCCGAGCGCGACGCGTGGAAATGGTGAGCGCGGTTGTTGTTTTTTCTTTTTAAATCGACAATTTCTAGTCGAGGCCTTTTTTTCGAGGCCCTCTCTGTGCCCCACAAAGTCACCGGGCGTTCTTCTTCTTCTTGGGGGCGAGTTACACGGCAGACGACGAGGCAATTCGCGTGTGCGTGTGTGTGTTTGCCATGCCGAAATTGCTGTTGTTGTTGTGTTAAATCGTCACGAGCCGTGGTGTATCTACTGCTGGATTGATCTGTGTGTGTGTGGGTGTGTGTACGCCCACCTTGGAGCGTTTCCATGACAATGATTACAATTGTACGTTTGTATTAACGATTAGGGGGCCGGCCATAAATGACGTCACGCACCTAGGGGTGGGGGGTGGTCAGACATTTGTGACGATGTGTGACGAGGAGGGGGGGGGGGTGAGAAATGTGACGTCACATCAAAATGCGCAACTTTAAATAAATATAGACAACACGTTTTACTTAATTAGATAGACTTTTAATAAATGTTTTCTCCTACAACAGAGTGCAGCGGCACATTAAATACGCACTACAATGACAATAGTTTAAAGCGATTTGAAGCATGTTTTATTTATTTGGGGGGGGGGGCAGAGCTTTGTGACGTCATATTTGAGGGGGGGGGGTCTGACTTTGTGACGCCGTGTGACGAGGGGGGGGGGGTCAAAAATCGTCCAAAATCGCGTGACGTCATTTATGGACGGCCCCTTAGATCTTAATGATACATTGAAGTGAAAGTGATGTATTGGTCAATAGATCACTGTCCACTGTTTACATATCCGGAGCCACTGTTTCAAATTCCTCTGGCGGGGGCGAAACTCATAGACTCTAATTCTAGATTTGAAGCTTTCGTGACTGCAAGGATTCATATTCTTAGGTTTTTTCGGTAAAGTCACGTAGGTAAAACATTAAAATTAATAAAAGTAAAATAAAATAAAAATCACGACGTTTCGGAGGCAACACAAGCTTCCGTCTTCAGGTGGAACCATCACAGCGATGCACTCTGATGTTGTAGGAGAAAATTTATTAACAAGTCTATTTAATTAAGTAGAACGTGTTGTCTATATTTATTTAAAGTTGCGCATTTTGATGTGACGTCACATTTCTCAACCCCCCCCCCCTCATCACACATCGTCACAAATGTCTGACCCCCCACCCCCCCTAGGTGCGTGACGTCATTTATGGACGGCCCCATAGCCATTATTATTGCGTCTGAATGTTAAACCTTGATGATAATTTAATAGCTTGTTATCATGTTAGATGCGTTGTATGGCGTGAACGTTGAGTGCAACAAAGTGCTTTTGTAAGGGGTGTTGTGAAGTAGGGTAATTGTCCGAAACGTCACCTTTTATTTTTTCACCCCACAGAGTTATTGACGAATGTGTTGGGTGGGGTGAGGGTTTCTTTATTTGTGCTCTTGCATCACTGCCAGTGTAGCGTCACCAAATAAGTAGTTTTTAAAAATATATTTGTTCGTGGATGCAGAAACAGGTTTAAATATTAAATCCAGACTTCAATGTACCGTCGCCTGACTCCCCTCATCTGAACGTTGATGATGAACGCTCGGTAGGTTCCCTTTAATAAAATAGGACCCAGCGTGCTAGCGAGTAAAACGCACTTCTGTTGAACTTTTCCCACGTTCCAATTTTGTCCAGCTTGTGCGAACGATGTCATGCCACGAGACACAGAATCCCCATTCGGACATTTCACAGAATGGTGCCCCCCCAATCCCCCCCAACCCCCATCCCCCCCCACCCCCCCGGCCCCGATCCCCCCACCCCGCGGCCCCCATCTCCCCCACATCACCCCCCTCCCATCCCCCCCACATCACTCCCCCATCCCCTCCACATCACCCCCCATTCCCCCCCGTATCCCCCCATATTCCCCCATATCCCCCCACCCCCCACATCCCCCTTCCCCCCCAAACCCCCCCCCCATTTTTCTCCACCCCCCGCGGCCCCCATCCCCCCCCGGCCCCCATCCCCCCCCCGGCCCCCATCACCCCCCCCCCCCACATCACTCCCCCATCCCCTCCACATCACCCCCCATTCCCCCCCGTATCCCCCCATATTCCCCCATATCCCCCCCATCCCCACATCCCCCTTCCCCCCCAAATCCCCCCCATTCTCCTCCACCCCCCGGCCCCCACCCCCCCGGCCCTCACCTCCGCCACCACCGCTCCACGTTGCTTGTTGAGAATGGTCAGCAGAAGCAGATACACTGCACGTGTTTTAGTAGTCCAGAACTACCACAGTAGTAGTACACCTACCTACCACTAGTGCAGAACTACCACAGTACTCCATTGGTACCTAATTTGCCAGTAAAAAATATGATAATTGTTTTTTTACCTTTTTATCTGTCAACAAAACTGACACCTTTTTTTACGAGGAGTCATGTTTGCATAGACCACAATACCTGCGGTCATAATGCAAACAAAACTTCAAGGACAGTGCATACATTATCAGAGTTATGTTTTCTGTTTGCATTATGACTGCAGGTATTGTGGTCTATGCAAACATGACTCCTCGTAAAAAGGTGTCAGTTTTGTTGCCAGATAGAAGGGTAAAAAACCAATTATCATACCACAGTACTTTTAAGTGAATTTACCACTTTGCTACGCTAGAGGGCAGTACTTTCCGTCCCACCATTCTGCAGAAGAAAAAACATGTTCAATGAATTTACCCTGAACATTTTTGTCCCTTTTGCATATTAATTACTGTTTTAAATCAACCTTACTTGAAAAATTATTACGTTTTAGAGAATTAAATGGGGCTCACAAGACATCGGGAACCACCCTGTACTTTGACTCCGTTGGCAATGGTGCACAATTTAAAATATCATCACCAACGTTATTCTTCTAGTGTATGGCAAGCAGGTTTAAGTTTGTGAGCCACGTGACGATAGCTTCTGGAGTAGCACAACTAAATGCTGCCCAGCCCGCCAGAGAGCGGGCGTAGAACTTCGTTGTTGGCGACGTTGGTGGTCCATTGCGTGGTTCGGGTGGCCGCGGTCCCTGCACCGTGGGGCAGAGGTCGCCAACAGGTTTTGATTCCTTACCCGTACCCATACCCGGCTGCACCAGGGTCACAAACGGGTACCCGTACCCGTACCCGGCCAGGTACGGGTACCCGTACGCTACCCGTACCCGTACCCTACCCAAAATGAGTGACAAACGGTGACTCACCAGTGACTCACGGCCTACCCGTACCCGTACCCGGCCACACCAGGGTCGCAAACGGGTGCCCGTACCCGGTCGGGTACGGGTAGCCGGGTATCGGGTAGGGTACGGGTATCGGGTACCCGGTTGCGACCTCTGCCGTGGGTCCATCTTTCACGTCTCGCATGTGGAAGAAGCGTTAGCGGGCAGCAGCAGCGGCAGGCGGCGAGCGGTGGCCGTTGTGAAGCGGTTGATGATGAAGCCGCCACAGTTTCCTTGGCAGAACGGAGCCCTGCGGCGCTGTGGTGGCACCCCCAGTGAGGTCGACTCAGCCTTGAAACGTAACGTCACCACTGGGGGTAGATACATGCAACCAGGCGTGGTGCTGGCCACCCACCCCCCTCGCGTGCCGTGCCGGCCTTCATGCGGTGCTCGCAAACAGCACTTGCCCCAACAGTCTGTTAAAGGCCATCTTTGTCTTCGTGTTGATTTTTCTGTGGGGTGCGTGCCGGTGCGTGTCGGTGCGTGTGTCCCGCGCGCCGGCTGCAGGCTGAGCTGGGCCTGAACGAGCACCACCAGAACGAGGTGATCCAGTACATGCGCTTCGCCCGCTCCAAGCGCCTGCTGCGTCTGAAGACGGTCGACTCGTGCGTGCAGGACCTGAAGGAGAGCCGGTAGGCTGCACCCTGCACCACCTCCTCGGCTATCCTCGCTCTGCTGTCCCTCGCTCAACTTCCCACGCGCAGCCACCATCAACTCAGTTATGCTCACTTAGCCACCCTGCATCAGCCACCTTCACTTAGCTACCCTCCCTGCTATTTGTTAAATCAGCTTCCCTCTCTTCCAGCCACCGATGACAGAGCAGAGACGTTAAAGGAGACGGTGGTGGAGGTCAAGGTGAATGAGGTGGCGGTGACGATAGTCAACGTCGATGCAGAGGGCAGTGATGACGGTTATGCTGACAATATGTTATGTGTGGACAATGATGATGTCTGTAATGCTGATCCTGGGTTTGTTTTTTGCGTGTGGGGAGTGGTAGCGTAGTAGTTCGTGTACTGCGCTACTATGCACCCCACCCCCTGGGTTTGATGCCTGGCCACGCCTAAAATCAGTGCCGAGTGATAGCCGAATCGGTCGTGGGCCTCTCCTAGGTCGACTCGGCCTTAAACGAGTACCTAGTATGGTGTGTAAACATCAGCAAAAATGTGGCCACACCACCACCCTCGTGTGCCGTGCCAGCCTTAACAGGTGCTCGCTAACAGCGCTCGCCCCAACAGTCCGCACGGCTACGGCCGGGGACCGGGTGGGTAATCTTCGTCTTCTGCGTGCGCGCACACACGCAGGCTGGTGGACGACACGTTCACGGCGGAGGAGGTGGCGGACATGCTGGAGGGGCTACGCGTGGTGGTGCGCGGGGAGCTTGAGTCGGAACTCATCCACACCGCGCACACCAACGTGCTGCTGCTGCGCCAGCTCTTCAGCCAGGCCGAGCACTGGCACCTCAAGCTGCAGGCCGACGTCTCCGAGCTGGAGAACCGGTCTTTGCCCGCCCCCCTATCACCCGCCCAACCTCGCCCACTCGCCCCTTCTGTCTCACTGCCGACCGACTGCAATGTCTTTTAACTGCTGCTCCCTTATCACCCTCCCACCCTCGCCCACTCGCCAACTTGCCCACTTGCCTACTCGCCCCTGCTGGCTCACTGCCTACCGACTGCAATATCTTTTAACTGCTGCTCCCTTATCACCTGCCCACCCTCGCCCACTTGCCCACTTGTCCACTCGCCCACTTGTCCACTCGCCCCTGGTGTCTCACTGCCGACCGACTGCGATGTCCTGTAACTGCCGCCACTGCCGACGGGTCTTGGGGCGTGGTCGTTTTTGTAAAATAGCCGCGTAGCTCAATGGGGCCTCACCGCTGAGAAACGAGTCTGAATTGAATGGCCTAACTCTGCCACGTGTTCTTTCGGGTCGTTGCCGCGCGTTGATCGGCATGACGTCCTTCGACGCTTCGCTCCCATATGCTGGCAGCTTCTGCTTGTAACCGAGTTCACTTCCTTAAGAAGCTTTCAGCAGATGGAGCAAAACGTCGGGATGACGGTGCCGAACAACGCGCGGCAGAGGTCGCAACCGGGTACCCGATACCCGTACCCTACCCGATACCCGGCTACCCGTACCCGGCCGGGTACGGGTACCCGTTTGCGACCCTGGTGCGGCCGGGTACGGGTAAGGAATCAAAACCCGTTTGCGACCTCTGACGCGCGGTGCAGCCGGAGAGCAACGCTGCACAGCCGCGAAAAACCCACGCAGAAGTGGACTTAAATACATACCGACCTGCTTGTCTACCCACCTACCAGTGGCATAGCATGGGTGGTATGCGCCCTGATTCAAGAAATTATACCGTGCCCCCCTCTTCCCTTCCAGTGTTTCGAATAATTGATAAAAATCAACACAAGCTCACGAGTAGGTATCATTTTTTGATGCCTATACGTTGTATGTAAAGGGCTCACGTGACCTCCAGCCACAAGTGACTGCCTCATTCACGATGGTGTTTAAAGAAAAAACTCGAGTTTAATTGAATAGGGAACATTAATTGAATCGCTAGCGAAGCCAATCCGAACATCCCTAATTGTCGAAGTGTTGACTGCGAATTGTGGACCGTCTCCCCTACCATCTGAAGCGCTGCCCTCTTCCTTGTGATGTTCTGACATTGCCTGTGTTTGCTCTGTATGCATTGTTTTTTTTTTCTTCTTCTGCTTAACAGAGAGCTCCTGGAACAGATAGCCGAGCTGGAGAAATCTGAGTTCATTGCAGCCGGAAAAAAGGTACGAGAATTCTGGAGGCTCTTGAAGTCCTCTTCTAATACATTACTAACTGCTCCGGCTTAACTTGCACTGTCTGTAAAGCCAGGGCCACCTCTGAGCAATTCAGTTGTGCAGCTCGGTTGCATACAACTGCATTGCATGTACTTGGACGTCTCTGCAACTAGTTGCGCAACCGGTTTCTTGCAGTAGGGACCTACTCGACTTTTGAGACATTTCACTCATCATGCGCCACATTTGTGTGAACTACGATTGGTTGTTACGATTGTTGGTTGCGCGATGCAGTTTCCCTGTTGCGCGACTACTCGCCCGGGTGTGTGGAACAAAGCGGTTGATTGCGTCGCGTGATTTCGAGGCGAGCCATTTGGGTGTTGCGTAACTGATTGCGCAGGTGTGGACGCACATTTAAAGAGATGTATAGAGGGTGTCCCTTACATGTTTCTGTGGTCAAATAAAGGACATTGCTTTATTGAAATAATGGAAATGAATGCACTCAATTACAAGTTGGGAAGATCATTGTACACAGCAGAGGTTACCAAACACCAGTATCATTTGTGACCCTTCCCGGTGCGTCTCTCGCACGTTTTGTAGCCTTGTACGTCCAGCTGCAAGTGAAACTGTTGCACGCTCGCGGCGCGCCTGCTGGTTGTCAAAACGCGACGGGCTGCTGTGCTGCGTTCGTTGCAGCCCAGCACGGAGGTCAGCAAGGCGAAGCTGACCCCCCTGAGCGACGTCGGCGCGACCGAGCTGCTCAACAAGGTGCGTGCTGCTACTGCCCTCTCCCCGGTAGCCCTCGGCATCTAAAGCCCAGATGTGGGCAACCTACCCTGGCTCGAGCCGTCGATGCGACGGACCTCACCGACGACTTTTCAAAAATGACGATCCCCCTCGTGGCGCTCCTCGTATCCAGCCGCAGTCGTCGCTCACGCACGCGGCATGTGGCGCCCCGCCTCCTGTCGCGACCGCGTCACGTGGGCCTATCACGTGGCTGCTGCTGCTTCCCAGGTTTGGTGGCGGTTGGGGGTGAGGGTACTTCAACGCCCCGACGTTTGCAATCAGGGAAATCCTGGAATCGTTGACACCATCCACCGTGGCCGCATCCCCCCTCCGTCTTTCAACCAACCGACAAAGGGAGGCCTGGGGTGTGTCTGTGTGCGTTGATGCAGGAGATTCAGCGGCTAAGAGAGGAGAATGAAAAGCTGAAGGTGCGCATCAAGATGGTGGAGATGCAGGTGAGAGGGCCCTTGAGGCTCTGGGGGGGGGGGGGGGGGGGCGGTGGGGAGCGTGGGGTTGGCGCATCGTGCAGCCAGCTACCCCCCACATTTTGTTTGTGGGGGGCAGTGGGGAGCGTGGGGTCGGGGTTTGGGGGGCAGTGATGTAGCTGAGCGGTGGCACGTTCGCCGCTTGTTCCGGAGTTTTGTGGTCCAATCGAGAGGAATAATAATTTGCTCGCGCGCAAAATACATTTTGCAAGATGGACAAATTAACGTGCGGCCAGTCGGTACGTGGTGAGAATACGCCGTCACCGCATCACCGCATCACACAAATAAAACTAAACTTTTTATTTTACCAGGTAAGGCCCACTGAGCTGCGTCGTTCTATATCCGAAGCGTCCTGGCCATCACAAATGATAGCTCAACGAAGTGGGCTCATCATCATCGCGTGGAAATTAATATCGGCCAAATGACTCGAAACACACATCGATTATAAACTGCGGAGGGAAACACCAGAGGACCCGGAGAAAACTCCACGCGACCACCACGCAAACGGTAGGACTGGATTATCTGTCCGAGCCACCTCGCCCGCCGCTTGTGTGTTTGACCGCTTCCCCTTTGCGCCAGGCGACCAGCGCTCTCGAGGAGAGGTCTCGTCTGGAGAGAAGCCTCAAGGAGGCGTCACTGCACCCACCTGCAGATCAGGTGACCTCCGCACTGATGGGGCCGAGCTATTGTGGCCAAACCGTTGTCCATGGGTCACCGGTGTTGCTTCGAATACACAACAGGCACACACGCGCGCCCGTGCGAGGCAGACGCAACTATGTGACGCGCTTGCAGGATACGTTTTATGTCCGGCAGTGTGTTCTCTTGCTGCACGCTGCAGTGTCATCGGCTCTCGACTTGCATTCTGCTTGACGTTTGCGCGTGCATTTGACATCCTTGCGATGTTGACGCGCGCGCGTATGTCAGCGTGGGGAGCGGTGGCGTAGCGGTTAACTTGGCGACCCGAATTCGATTCCCACTCACGGCCAACACCAGTGACGATTATTTGAACCGGTCCTGGGCCTCCCCTTGGTCGACTCGGCCTTAAATTAGTATCTGGTGCTCTGTGTAAACAGTAGGATTGGGTAGACAAAGGCGGCCGGGCTCGGTGCGAGAACACCCACCCAGTTTCGTATGCCGTGGCAGCTTCATTAGGTGCTAGCTTAGCCTGCAATTAGCCTGTTGCAGGCTAATTGGAGAGGGCGAATGTTTGTGCGTGTGCGCGTGCGTGCGTGTGCTTGCGAGAGCAGCGCCCGCCCCCGTCGACGGACCTGAGCGCGCTGGAGCAGCAGGTGTCGACGCTGCGTGCGGACCTGCAGCGCCAGCAGAGCGCCGGCGCGACCGGAGCTGCGGCCTTGCAGGAGGGCCTTGCCGCCAGCCAGCACGAGCTGCTGCGCATCAAGCAGCAGCTCGAGGTGGCCGAGAAGGTGAGGAGGAGGGGGGGGGGGGAGGAGGAAGGAGGGAGGGAGGAGGAGGAGGGAGGGGGGAGGAGGAGGGAGGGGAGGGAGGAAGGAGGGAGGGGGGGAGGAGGAGATGAAAGGTGAAGAAGCTGGTGGCAGAGAGGAAGAAGGTGGATCTGGTTGAGGAAGTGGGGAGGATCGATGTGCTGGAAATATAGAGGAGCAGAAGCAAGGAATGGGTGTATGACAGGGAAGATGAGCGATTAGATGCATGGATGAATGTCTGAATGGGCTTTTGAGTAACCGACTTAATTACTCGATTGGTGGATGTGTGACTTGGATGGGTAGATTTACTGACTGGGTGGGTGGACACTTGCCCGGATGAACGTCTGAACTACCGAACGGCGCAGGCGAACAAAAGTGTTGACGCAAGAATGAATGAACTAAACAATTTTTTATTTGACCAGGTAAGGCCCACTGAGCTGTATAGCTCTTTTTCAGACGCGACCTCGCTATCACAAATGATAGCTCAACGAAGTGGCTTATCGCGTGGAAATTTCTAGCTGTAGCCAAATACTCTAAACACACATTGATTTTAAATAAAACCAGGGGACCCAGATAAAAATCCACGCCACCACGGGGAGAGAGACAAACGCAAAACTCCAAACGTACAACAGGCGTCAAGCGTTGGGATCTGACCCACGACCCCCTGCACACCAGGCGAGGTGGTTAACGTCTCCCAGCCACCGTTGGCGCCCTACCCACCGCGTCACGACCCACGTTGTTGGTGGTCGCGCTTGCAGGAGCTGGACAGCAAGTTCCAGGACACGGCGGCCTACCGCAACCTCAAGGACATGCTCGCGCGCAAGAACGACTCCATCAAGGACCTGCGCAAGCGGCTGTCGCGGTGAGGGGACGCGCGGACCAACCGCACGGCCGCTTTGTAGCAGAGCGTGGCGGTTTTATAATCCAGCGGCCGCCCTCGGTTATCGCTGCGGGTGGTGTCATGGCAACCACGCGTCGTTGGTCGTCCGCTTCTCAGTCGATGCTCAAGAATCCGCGATGCAAATTCGCGAGAGTTGGGCCATTGTGCGTCGCGGTCCATTTTGACAAATTGTAAAATGGATAACGATGACATAACGATTTAAAGCTTTCGTGACTGCAGGGATTCATCTTCTTGGTTCTTTCGGTAAAGTCACGTAGAAGGGAAATAATAAAATAATAAAAATAAAACATAATAAAATAATTTGTGACTTTACCGAAAGAACCAAGAAGATGACATAACGCGCCAAAATCTGCAGCCAAGTCAACAACTCAGAGGCACGGAGACAAGCTCAGGGGCTGCTCGAAAGACTGACCAGTCAGATAGAGGCCTTTAGATGTTCCTTGAAAGTCAGAGTGCATTTGATATTGTGGATGTGCAAAGGGATGAGAGAGTTCCACACCGGGACGTGATAGCAGAGAACCGACATGAGGCTGTAAAAGTTTGAGACCTTGGTGTCCGAAGCAGAAATTAGACCGCCAGTTACTCAATTGGGATCAATCATACATGGCAATCATCGTCCACTACCGGCAGACTGATGCTCCAGGAAACTCATGCAAATTACACTTAGTCCTGGTCTCTTGAGGTCCCACCAATGTTAAACAAAATAAGCTTAAAGCTTAGAATGCAGAGTGTGCACCGATTGAAAACCTACCTTTTGGCGGTGGCACATCAGGCCGCTGCTCTTCACAGAATCGTGGCCGACAGCCACATCTGTTGTCTGTGTGTGTGCGTGCAGGTACGAGCCCGAGGACTAGCGCGGTGAAAATCATGAGAGGGGGGCCCTGGCTCTGTGTGGGACCCCCCCCCCCCCCGCAACTCCCCAGCCCCCCACTGCCTCACTGCCCACATTGAAGGGGGCGCAGTAGTGACGCCCTTGCCGCACACGTCAATCCGACCCTCCCTCCCTTTTCCTCCTCACCCTCCCCGCCACCGGCACTACCGCCTCCACAGCGCGGCGAGACCCCTTAAGCCGCACGGCGCTGGCAAACGGGCGTCGCGGCGCTACAGAGCGGGCGTGGGCAACTTACAGCCCACGGGGGAGGGATGTTACCCACAACTTAGAAATAACAGCACCACCCTGCAGAGGTGTGTGTGTGTGTGCTGCTGCTGCTCCTGCCGTTGCTGCTGCTGCTGCTCTCAAACAGCAGGGGTTAGCGGTCCGCGCTACGAACACGGCGACCCGAGTTCGATTCCCGCTCACGGCCCGGCAACAGTGACGATGATATGAACCGGTTCTGGGCCTCCCCTATGTCGACTCGGCCTCAAATTAGTACCTGGTGCCGATGTGTAAACATCGCCACGAAGGAGACAAAGGCGGTCGGGCGCGGCCCCCGTTGGCCCATCCCCCTCGTGTGCCGTGCTGTGCCCGGCCTTCAAAGTTGCTCGCTAGCGGTACTTGCCCCTACAGTCTTGTCAGGGTTACACGGGGGATCTTTGTCTTTGTGCACGCGCGCGTACGCGTGTTATTAATGTGCCCACCACCCAAGGTTATTTCAAAGAGTCCTAATTTGGCCCCCGGTAGGGAAGACGTCTCCACACCGCTGCTGCGGAGTGAGACGACGTCGCTCAAAGGAAAAACAACAACAACAGCGGCGGCCGCTTTTATTTCGGTTACCGGAGCAACGTAAATACACAGAAGTTGTTCGGTCTGCTCCTTCAAATAGAAAACTGCTGATTCACATCTGAAATTTGTGGCTTCTCGGCTCGCGGAGCGTGGGTGGGCGGGTGGGCGGGGGGGGAGTGGGGGGGCCGGGGTTTGAGTGGTGGCACCGCAGGGTTCAGAGTTTCCTGCCGGCACGCACGCGCGACATCTGTTGAAGTGTGGCCGACTTTTCAACACGCGCAGCGCCGAATCTGCCAACCTCACGTTAAACGGGCGGCTGCACGGAGGGGGGCACGGGAAGGATCCAGACAGCTGCACGTGGCCCGTGTCGGGTGGTGGAGGGGTTATGGTTAAAGACTAAAAAGAAAAAGATTCACATTTTGCACAACGCGATGATCTCACCCAAAAGAAACTTAATTCCGCATCAAAATTACGCTTAGCCTTTTCGTGCCGAGCCAAATTCGGTGAAAATCAAACGTGCAGTCATAGTGTCCGCTGCCTAGAGTGACGACCCACATTCAAGTTTCAAATGCGGGAATGCCGCGTCAGATGCAGGATGGACATTGCCTCAACCACCACCAACCACCACCAACCACCACCAACCACCAACCACCACCAACCACCACCAACCACCACCAATCACCACCACCACCCTCCCGCCGCGCCGCACCACGTGACCGCAACATTTCCCCCAACTGCAATTTGCACCGTCGGCGTCGCGTGACGAGACGAGTTATCCGTGAACAACTCCAGCGGAGCACTCGCAGGTGCAGTCGCAACCAACCCAGTGTGCGTACGTTGTTGTTGTGGGGAGCGGTGGCGTAGTGGTTAGCACTACGCTGCACTACGAACCCGGCGACCCGGGTTCGATTCCCGCTCACGGCCAACACCCAGTTACGATTATTTGCACTGGTCCTGGGCCTCCTCTAGGTAGACTCAGCCTCAAATGAGTACCTGGTGCGGTGTGTAAAACATCGCCACTGGGGAGACAAAGGCAGCCGGGCGTGGTGTTGGCCACCCACCCCCTCGTGTGCCGTGCCGGCCTTCATAGGTGCTCGCTAACAGCACTTGCCCCAACAGTCTGTCAAGGCTACACGGGGGATCTTTGTTGTTCAGAGGACGGCCCAAGAAGGAGCTGCTGCTGCTGTGTCTGAAGTTCATACACTTCATCTCTTTAACCAACCCAACTACCAAGGGCAGTCAGAATGGGAGTTGTACCTCTCGGAGTTGGAATTGGAATACGGATTGAGTAGGCGCGACACCACGTTTTAATGCGGGGTGGGGTTTTTATCTGACCTCCCTTCGACGGAGGAGGAGGAACGGCAAAACTACACCAACTCTTTCTCCTGAAGCCCCCCCCTCCCCCCCCCGGCGTAGCGAGCAGACATCTACAACTGGCTTCTGAACACACTGCCATCTTATACGTAAGAACCGAACGGATTTTCTTTAAAAAAAAATCTGCCATTGAAAATGAGCTCCCGGCTCAATGGACCTCACCCCAAATAGCACTTCGCTGATTGGTGAGCGGGCCGAGGATATGTCAACTCTCTTTTTAAAAAGAACACGTTTCTTCACGTTATGTCTTGAGACCTGGATTCGAACCCAGGCCAGTGGTCTTGACGCCTGGGTCACGCGGCCACCAACCTCCCACATCTGTGGTCAGCGCTGGCCAAAATCTGTGGTTAGCGCTGGCCAAAGTTTCAGCGCGTTTTGTTGCCCGTAGTGCGCGTTGCTCCTCCTCTGCACGTCTGTCCGGGTCTGCTGTTGATTCATAATAACCTCGGGGGGAGGCGGGGTGAGCGGTCCGTTTTGGAGGTTTCGTGAAATCGCTATCGCATAGCAGCGTCTCTGGAACACGGCTGATTAAACGTGACATGGAGGTGATACACCAGTGTGTGCGTGTGTGTGAGATGTCTTTGTGAGTGTGCGGTTGTGGAGGGGTTAGCGCGCTTTTGCTACGAATCCGGCGGGCCGAGTTCGATTTCCCGCTCACGGTCAATACCAGTGACGATTATCTGAAGCGGTCTTGGGCCTCCCCTAGGTCGACTCAGCCTCATGAGTACCTGGTGCGTTGCGTAAAAACATCGCCACTAAGGCGATAAAGGCAGCCGGGCGTGGTGCTGGCCACCCACCCCCTCGTGTGTCGTACCGGCCTTCATAGGTGCTCTCTAACAGCACTTGCCTCAACAGCCTGTTAAGATTATATGGGTGGGGGATCTCTGTATTTGTGTGAGAAAGCTGTGCATGAACTTTATTTTTATTGTTTTAACACACAGGCCCAGAGGCCAAAACGTCACGCAGCCAGCAACCAACAGCACTCCCCAAGTTGTGTTTTCAGAAATGTGACGTCACGTAAAAATGCGCAACTTTAAATAAATATAAAATTGTTATAACAACACTAATTTTTACAACAACACTCCTACAACATCAGAGTTCAGCGCCACATTAAATACGCACTATGATGACAATAGTTTAAAGCGATTTGAAGCATGTTCTATTTGGGGGGGGGGAGCAGAGCTTTGTGACGTCATATTTGACGCCGTGTGACGAGGGGGGCGGGGGTCAAAAATCGTCCAAAATCGCGTGACGTCATTTATGGACGACCCCATAACAAAACAAGGTGGCCCATTGTTTGGACATTTATAGCAGCAAAACCATCTCGATAATCTCAAGGCATGTTTCTAAATGTGGAGGGGGAAACCCCGAGGTCCCGGAGGGAAAATAAAATCCACGTGAATGAGCCAACAGCGCTCTCCGTGGTCGGAGCCATCGGCCGGCGGAGGGTTCGTCAGAGTTTAACAAGTATAACCCGTAAAAACAAAGTTTTTCACTATAAATCCTTTATATGCGTGGCGGCTAGAGTCCTCTCGTCCTCTGGCTTGAGATGGCTGCCACCTATGGGTCAGATGATTGCATGGCACCATTAAGCAATTGGTAATTAAGTATAATATTTTTGTCCTAAAAAGTGTAAAATTTTGGGAAAAAAATTTCACGAACATTAATTGTCACGCACAACGAGTCTGTGTGGAAAATGTAAGCTCGATTGGATCACGGGAAGTGGGTTAAAAAACGACCGAAAGATTTGCACGGTCGTAAGCAAGCAAGCAAGCGCGCAAGTGAACTTAATATAAAGGATTTAAAAATAAAACGCAGTTGGCACGATACCTGGTCACGTGGGGATAGCGGCTGTTGAACATGAGAGGCACCTGCAGCGAGCAAGACCGGGAGCAAGAGCAGAGCCTCACCATTCTGGCGAATTGCCCGATGATGCTGGATGCAATTACCAGCGAAACGTCGTGCTACTCAAAAATTGTAAATGTTGTGGTTTCACGCTTCAACACACCGGTGGGCTAAAGCAGTGAACTATTTGTCTTTTGTCAACGTGACACTTTTTTTGCTGATTGGCCGTGTCGGGTGGTGGAGGGTTACGACACATAAACAACGCGATCTAAACCCAAAAACGTTGATTATGAATAATATTGGTCGCGAAAGCCTCACACGTGTTAAACTATTAGTGCGGGCGGCTTCCTATAAATATGGACGCCCACCCCCACACCAAAGAGGTCGCAAACGGGTTTTGATTCCTTACCCGTACCTGGCCGCACCAGGGTCGCAAACGGGTACCCGTACCCTACCCGATACCCGGCTACCCGTACCCAGCCGGGTAGGGTACGGGTAATCGGGTACCCGATTGCGACCTCTGGGATGAAGCCATGTTGCAGGCGCGGGTGGGTTGATTCTAGGAACTTGAATTGTGAGAAGAGACAAGACGTTGGGAAATGAGTGACAAACGGTGACTCACCAGTGACTCGCAAACAGGCAGAGGTGTGGACTCGAGTCATGTGACTTGGACTCGAGTCAGACTCGAGTCATGAATTTGATGACTTGCGACTCGACTTGGACTTGCATAACAATGACTTTGTCCCACCTCTGAGATGTGGACTCGAGTCATGTGACTTGGACTCGAGTCAGACTCGAGTCATGAATTTGATGACTTGCGGGTACCCGGTTGCGACCTCTGCCACATCACCAGATAGTGGAGGGTGGATGGAGGAAGACCCCAGCAATATTTGCTCGCGAGTTGCAGCAAGCAGGGAACAGGAGCGGTGGTAGTTGCCGTCGGATGGTGAAGGGTCAGAGTTGAAAGAAAGAAAGAAAACCAGTTGGCATGATACCTACGCAATGATCTAACCCAAAACAAATTTAATTATTACACTGGTCACCAAAAAAAAAACATTTTTTTCTGACCTGGACTTTTGCAGCTGTTTTAGACTAATTTCATTTTTATGCTATCGGCATACCCCATTTTCATTGATTTTACCCGAAATTAACTCTGTCACTTATGATTGTAAGTTGTTGCGAGTCAGTGACTGCTTTAGTGTTAAAATATGGTGCTGTATTTTTAGGATAGTGTTTTATAATATAATTTTATGTATATTCTTAGGTTTTTTCGGTAAAGTCACCTACGTGACTTTACCGAAAAAACCCAAGCATATGAATCCTTGCAGTCACGAAAGCTTCAAATCTAGAATCATTTTATGTAGATATCCACATTTATTTAATATTTTTCTTCTGCAATTTTTATTGAAAATGCAATATTTGATATCTCAAAAAGACCTGATGTGATAGACAAAAACTGATGCCAGATTTGGAATCAGCACCCCAAAATTACCTTAGAAACCGTTGGAATACCTTATGCCAGAAAAAGTGTGTTGACCAGTGTTATCAATCAACACATTTCGCTCAAGGACGCAGACACGCGGCAATAACCGGCCACCGGTTAGGATCGTTCCAGCGATGTCGACCCCCCCCCCCCTCCAGCCTCGTCGATCTGTAGCCGTGTGACATCTGCTGCACCCCCCCCCCCTTGTGCTCGTGGGGACCGCACGTGCATCACATCTCTTGCTACGGGAGGTGGGTGGTGGAGAGACCTTCCCTTTATTTTTTTTAAAGACGGTCAACCAACCTGTCAGAAATTTTGACGCGTGGCTAAGCACACGTGCGCTGCCCACGCGTCTTACGGGGGGCGGCGGGGGGCAATGGAACACACGGACTGACACCACCTCTTTTGTGCAGCATTTACGATGTCAACGTAGGACGTTACACGGAGGAGATGGAGCAATGAATTCCGCCCGCGTGCAGATGCCGGCTGGATTTGCAGCAGCTGCAGCAGCAGCAGCATCCTCGACTTAACCGCTCGTTGGGACCTGTGCGGTCATTTTCACTTTCGCAAGGTCGACCCGGGGGTAATGGCTGGTTCGTAACAGCTTGGCGGCGGCTGTCACGACGGACTTAGTCCAGCAGTGGATTGACCATGGCTGCTGCTGATGACGGTCAGAGGAAAGCAATATCAAGAACACGTTACTCTGACCAACCCAGCTTAAATATACGCTCCAAGCCTGGGGTGTTTCATTCAGACGCTGTCTTCCCGACAGACCTGTTCTTCACCTGAGGACGGCTGCTTGCGTTGTGGCCGAAACCTTCGTGAGAATTGTATTTTATTATGTTTTATTTTTATTATTTTATTATTTCCCTTTCTACGTGACTTTACCGAAAGAATCAAGAAGATGAATCCCTGCAGTCACGAAAGCTTTAAATTGAAATGTATGTAACTATCCATTAACTAACTATTTTAATGGTACCCGGTGAGGCCCACTGAGCCTCTTTTTCAAAATCGACCTGGCCATAGATGACAGCCCAACAAAGTGGCTTATCACGTCAAAGTGTATAGCAGCAGTCAAACCCTCTAAACGCGTGGATGTTCATTCTAAATGTTGGAGGGGGGTGGAAACCGGCTGACCCGGAGAAAAATCCACGCGACCCACGGGAAGAGAGAGGGAGAGACACGCAGACTCCAAATAAACAGCAGGCGTCAGGGTCAGATCGAAATCACGACCTCCTGTATACAACAATACCATTTTGACGTTTCAGTCCATGAGCCTAATAACTTTCCAAACAGATATCCAGCAGCAGCAGCAGCATTTTTGCTTAAGCGGGCGAAAAATTCCGGAGCGGTTTCGACTCAATGGTTCTCATCAGTAGCCCGACGGCAACACTCCCCCCGATTTACCAGAGCTGCCCCTTGCAATTGTTAAAAGTTCAACGTTTCAAAGTTTCTTTATTAGGTATAGCCCTGTGAGCCATTCGGCTCTTGAATCGGGTGCAACCGCAACAAACAAAAAACAAAAACACGAACAAGAAAACATCTTAAAGTGACTATGTGCAAACAGAAAATCCAAGAAAAGACAGCAAAATATTGCAGAGAAAAATCACCGTACACCAACGCTGTGTGCAAATATCCCAGTGGGATTGAGGCAAGGGCCTCCCTTTCTGCTAAGCAGTGGCGTGAGCGGGCACTTTGAAGGGTTGCGCCTTTGACCCGAGTGGCTGGCGGGAGCCGTGTGGCCACGGGGGGGGAGGGGGGGGGGAGGAAACGGAGGTCGTCTCTGGGTGGAGCGATTCTAGCTCTGGTAGGGAGGGCCCGGGCCACGGAAAACCGCGTGCATCGCCATGTTACAGATCCCGCACGTGCGTGTGACTCACGCAGCGCCCGCCCGGGGGACCCCCCCTCCCCCTCCAATCGAACTCCCCCCCCCCCCATCGAACCCTCCCCCCCCAATCGAACCCTCCCCCGATCGAACCCCCCCTCCAATCGAACCCTCCCCCCCCAACCGACCCCCCCCCCCAACCGAACTCCCCTCGTCTCCTCCAGTCCGCAGTCAACACACAGCCGACCTCCAACGCCCACGTCTTAAAATCCATCATCATCATCGTGGTCAATTCATCCGGTATAATTATATAATCCATCTATCCATCAACATCAGCCGAATGTTACCGACTCCTCCATACACACCCCTCTTCCACTCCTCTGACAATCCATCAACATCGTCTTCATCATCGTCGTTTCAATCCATCCGGTATAATCAATCCATCCATCAACATCAGCCGAATGTACCGACTCCTCCATACACACCCCTCCTCCCCTCCTCTGACAATCCATTAACATCGTCTTCATCATCATCGTGTTCAATCCATCCAGTATAATCAATCCATCCATCAACATCAGCCGAATGTGCCGACTCTTTCCTAGACACCCCTCCTCTTACAATCCATCATCATCATCGTCGTCGTCACCATCATCCTCAATCCACCGTATTGTTCAATCCATTCCCAGTCAACACACGACCACCTCCAAACCGCACACCCTCCTGCCTCTCTCTCTCTCCCCGCAATCCATTACAGTCATCATCAATCATCAACACGTTCAATCCATCCTCACGACCGCCCGCCCTCCCCACAGTCTTCAAACTTCCTCCCTTGGGCCGCGAGACGGTGCGTGGCAAGAGGTTCGCGGTTCGAATTCCAGCGGCCGCCCCAGTTATTCCTACGACGTGGCATTAATTCGTAGTACCACCAGCAGCCACGTGCCGTCTACTTCACTCACAGCGGCCAATGTGTGACTCGTGCCACTCTCTCGCCACGTGGTGACGCGAAGCACGACTTAGAAACGCCTTCCCTGCCTCCGCACGCTCCGTCCGCTGCTCGATCCAACGTCATTGTTCTAGAAGAGGCGACGGTGCTGTGCGGGTTAGGGGGGCGAGGGGTGTTGGTGCAGGGTGTGGCGCATGCTGTGTGTGTGTGTAGTGTGTGTGTGTGTCGCAAGGTCGTAGCCATGGAGTCAATATTGGGGGGGACCAACTCTTCCAGGGGGTCTGGGGGTCCCCCCCCCAGAAAAATATCTACATTTGAAAACGAATTTCCTGTGTAAAATATTAAAAAATTCACTAACACATACAATAATGTCTAATAGTGTATTGTATTACATTGCTCTGTTTTTTCTTTTTTTACCTTTTCTTGTTTCATAGCATGTAATGGCAGAGATTAGGGATTAATAAAGTAAAACCATAACCACGATAAAAAAAACACAGAAATATATTTTATAGCAATATATGGTAGGGGACATTTTGAGCATATTTGAATATGGGGGGGGGGGTGTGTGTGTGTGTGTCCCAATATATATGATAATGACTGCCTTGGTGTGTCGTGTGTGTGGGGGGGGGGAGCGGTGGTTTAGTAGCAGTTAGCGCGCTGCGCTGCGAACCCGGCGTCCCTCGGGTTCGATTCCCGCTCACGGCCACTTGGGCCCCCCCTAGGTCGACTCAGCCTCCAATGGGTTACCCGGTGTGGTGCGTTAAAAACATCGTCACTTGGAGAGACGAAGGGGTCAAGGGTAGCGGGGGTGGTGGGTTATGGGTAGTGGGGTGGTGGGTTATGGGTAGTGGGGTGCGGGGTGGTGGGTTATGGGTAGTGGAGTGGTGGGTTATGGGTAGTGGAGTGGTGGGTTATGGGTAGTGGAGTGGTGGGTTATGGGTAGTGGGCTGCGGGGTGGTGGGTTATGGGTAGTGGGGTGGTGGGTTATGGGTAGTGGGGTGCGGGGTGGTGGGTTATGGGTAGTGGAGTGGTGGGTTATGGGTAGTGGAGTGGTGGGTTATGGGTAGTGGAGTGGTGGGTTATGGGTAGTGGGCTGCGGGGTGGTGGGTTATGGGTAGTGGGGTGGTGGGTTATGGGTAGTGGGGTGGTGGGTTATGGGTAATGGGGTGGTGGGTTATGGGTGTGGGGTGGTGGGTTATGGGTAGTGGGGTGTGGGGTGGTGGGTTATGGGTAATGGGGTGGTGGGTTATGGGTAGTGGGGTGGTGGGTTATGGGTAGTGGGCTGCGGGGTGGTGGGTTATGGGTAGTGGGGTGGTGGGTTATGGGTAGTGGGGTGGTGGGTTATGGGTAGTGGGGTGTGGGGTGGTGGGTTATGGGTGTGGGGTGGTGGGTTATGGGTAGTGGGGTGTGGGGTGGTGGGTTATGGGTAATGGGGTGGTGGGTTATGGGTAGTGGGGTGGTGGGTTATGGGTAGTGGGGTGTGGGGTGGTGGGTTATGGGTAATGGGGTGGTGGGTTATGGGTAGTGGGGTGGTGGGTTATGGGTAGTGGGGTGGTGGGTTATGGGTAGTGGGGTGTGGGGTGGTGGGTTATGGGTAATGGGGTGGTGGGTTATGGGTAGTGGGGTGGTGGGTTATGGGTAGTGGGGTGGTGGGTTATGGGTAATGGGGTGGTGGGTTATGGGTGTGGGGTGGTGGGTTATGGGTAGTGGGGTGTGGGGTGGTGGGTTATGGGTAATGGGGTGGTGGGTTATGGGTAGTGGGGTTCGGGGTGGTGGGTTATGGGTAGTGGGGTTCGGGGTGGTGGGTTATGGGTAGTGGGGTTCGGGGTGGTGGGTTATGGGTAGTGGGGTTCAGGGTGGTGGGTTATGGGTAGTGGGGTGGTGGGTTATGGGTAGTGGGGTGCGGGGTAGTGGGGTGGTGGGTTATGGGTAGTGGGGTACAGGGTGTGTGGAGCGGGGCGGGGTGTTGGGTCTGGGTAGTGGGGGGCGGGGGGCCGGGCTGGGTCGGGCAGGTGGTGGACCCAGGAAGGGCAGCGGTCACTCTCGCGGTCACGGCGCCCTGGGCTGTTTACGTCCCCGTGAGCCCCCCCCTCTCCCTCCCCTCTCTCCCCCCCCTCTCCCCTCTCTCTTACTCGCCCCTCTCCACCCAGCCCCACCCTCCCCACCCAGCCCCTCCCTCCCCACCCAGCCCCTCCCTGCACGACGGACGGACGGACACAATAATCTCCTGTGGGCTGGTGTAACCAGGGGGTTCCTACCAGTATTAACTTATTCTTCTTCTTGGTTCTTTCGGTAAAGTCACGTAGAATGGAAATAATAAAATAATAAAAATAAAACATAATAAAATAATTCTCACTGAGGACGGCTGCTTGCGTTGTGGCCGAAACGTCATGAGAATTATTATGTTTTATTTTTATTATTTTATTATTTCCCTTCTACGTGACTTTACCGAAAGAACCAAGAAGATGAATCCCTGCAGTCACGAAAGCTTTAAATCGAAATATTAACTTATTGTTCAGAAGCGACCTGGCAACGACAAATGATAATAAAACAGGGTGACCCATCATATTCTTGGTTCTTTCGGTAAAGTCACGAAAGCTTTAAAAGGTGGCCCATCGTTTGGACACTTATAGCAGCAAGAGTATAGGAAAGGTAAATAAATCACTTTTAACAAAAATAACACGCAAATAAAACTCAACTTTGCATGTAGTTATTTTTCAGAAGTGACCTGCTCACAAACGATAGCTCGACCAAGTTTCTTATCGTCACGTGGAAATGTTCAGCAGCAAAATCATCAAAATCAGTGGTTTAACAACCTTTTGTTGGCTGCTACGCTTACCCCCATTGTTGAATGTTGTTCCAAACCGAGTAACCCTCTCGCCTGACCCGACGTGGCTCTGCGAAATAATTGTAGGAATAATGATGAACATATTCTTGGTTCTTTCGGCAAAGTCACGTAGAAGGGAAATAATACAATTATAAAAATAAACAATACATTAAAAAAAATGTAAACAATAATATTTTATTAAAAATAAAACAATTATATTTTATTGTTTTCTTTTTATTATTTCCCTTCTACGCGACTTAACCGAAAGAACCAAGAATATGAATCCCTGCAGTCACGAAAGCTTTCAATCGAATAATGAACATCAACATTTTGAAACGATTGTCCATCATTTTTTTCGTCCTCCGCTCCGATTAGCGCGTTTGGCAAGGTTACGGTGCCAAAGAAGCCCAAGGTCCGTACAAAGAGTTCGAAAGTCGGTCAAGGTCAATAGGTCATCACGGTCAATGCCGTTGATGCCACTCACACGCCTGGCTGTGAGACAGGAGGTGGGAGCTCCATCAGAGCTTTGGCAACAGGAAGCCTCCATTCTAGATTTGAAGCTTTCGTGACTGCAAGGATTCATACTCTTTAGTTTTTTCGGTAAAGTCACGTAGGTAAAAAAATGAAATTAAAATTAATAAAAATAAAATAAGAATATTTTTTTATTTTTTTATTTTTATTAATTTTTATTTCATTTTTTTACCTACGTGACTTTACCGAAAAAAAATGAAATTAAAATTAATAAAAATAAAATAATATATTTTTTATTCTTTTATTTTTATTAATTTTTATTTCATGTTTTTACCTACGTGACTTTACCGAAAAAAAATGAAATAAAAATTAATAAAAATAAAAGAATAATAATAAATAATAATAATAAAATTAATAAAAATAAAATAATATTATTCTTTTATTCTTTTATTTTCATTAATTTGTATTTCATTTTTTTACCTACGTGACTTTCCCGAAAAAACTAAGAGTAGGAAGCCTCCATGCTGCGCGCCGAACTGACAACGGCAACCCTTTGTTGTTAACCTCGGCTGGAGCGGTGTGTTGTTGTTGTTGTTATTGTTGTGGACGTCCAAACCCCGAGACGCTTGGACTAACACAGCTCCCCTGCCTCTCAGACATCCGTGGGGGCAGAGTTTTAGAAGACCAACTCTCAGATTCATGGATCATCCACGTTGACCGAGGTGCTCTTGCTCCGGTCCTTGCCACTAAATAAATATAGTTGACATCGTGGTAATTTCATCATGGGACCTCCTTTGCCAGTACCAAAATATACTAATAGGGTTTAAAGCTTTCGTGACTGCAGGGATTCATCTTCTTGGTTCTTTCGGTAAAGTCACGTACCGAAAGAACCAAGAAGATACTAATAGGGTTTTCCCCCCTTTTTTCTGGCCACAAAACTGCAAGTATTGTGGTTAATGTAAACATGATTCCTTGCAAAAGGTGTCAGTTTTGTTGCCAGAAAAAAGGGGGAAAACCCTATTGGTATATTTTGCTACTGGCAAAGGAGGTCTCATGATGTAGCTGCTCGCCCCGAGCTCTCATTACTCTGGTAGTGCGTTGTCTTTGAACTGTGCGCCTTTTGGCGTCATCTGGTCGAACACCATATGAGACTAGGCTCTAAAGAAAGCTGTCTCTGGTGTGGACCAATCAGTTTCAAGGACAATGCATAAATGATCAGAGTATTGTTTTTTGTTTGCATTTGACTGCAAGTATTGTGGTTAATGTAAGCATGATTCCTTGCAAAAGGTGTCAGTTTTGTTGCCAGAAAAAAGGGGGAAAACCCCTATTAGTATATCGTGGTAATTGTATAACAGTGGAGGGGGGGGAGGGCTGGGGGGAGGGGGTGGCAGGGAGGGTGGGGCGTTGCAGGCTGCGGCATGGATACCGTGCAGGCGATTGAACGATAACGCATCTAAACAAATTTTGCGGTGATACTGCGTTGAAAGCAGCGGTGTACACGTAACAAAAATAAACAACCCACAACACGTTCGTCAACAACAACAACAACAACACTGTGTGTGTGTGTGGCCTTGCAGGTAAAAGTATATGATGGACGACGTTTCGGATAATGGCCCTTCTTCATAGCAGATAGATCGAGGACACGGGGTGGTCTCTGTCTCTATCACGGTGGCTCGCGTGGTCTCGCAGCACAAAGCCGAGGCTTGTGCTGCGGTGTAGCCAGGAGATTGATAGTAAGGCCGGTGGATTATTGAATCCGTCTGTGCGGAGCTTTGAGTTTCAGCCTCTCGCGCTTGCAGGAAATGGGCCAAACATCCCGTGCAGAGATGATAGATTTCTTGTCGTTCAATAACACTGCTCAACACACTTTTTCTGGCGTAAGGTATTCCAACGGTTTCTAAGGTCATTTTGGGGTGCTGATTCCAAATCTGGCATCAGTTTTTGTCTATCACATCAGGTTTTTGAGATATCAAATATTGCATTTTCAATAAAAACTGCAGAAGAAAGATATTAAATAAATGTGGATATCTACATAAAATGATATTATAAACACACTATCCTAAAAATACAGCACCATATTTTAACACTAAAGCAGTCACTGACTCGCAACAACTTGCAATCATAAGTGACAGAGTTAATTTCGGGTAAAATCAATGAAAATGGGGTATGTCGATAGCATAAAAATGAGATGTGATAGAGCAAATCTGAGATCAGATTTGTAATCAGCACCCTGTTGCCTCCGAAACGTCGTTATTTTTGTATTAATTAAAATGTTTTACCTACGTGACTTTACCGAAAAAACCTACGAATATGAACCCTGAAATTTGTCTAAAAACAGGCCAGAATTTTTTTTTTTTTACCAGTATGATACAAGGCGTTATTTTTATATTTACATCGAGATGATAAAGGTGCAGCCAGCTTCTGCATCCGGGCGATTATCCAGAATTGTCCTCCAGTTTCGGTCGAAAGATCGAGGGGGTCAAGGTTATGTAATCCCTGCGATACTTCTGATCATCGACGTCAATCAACAACTTACCGTGGTGACATCACCAGCGGAGCGTCACGGTGTGATGAACCTGTGTAACTCATCGACACGGTCTGTTAACGAGGCACGACCTCACGAGATGGCTCCGTCGGGTGGTGTCAGCGGTGGTTTGACGACACATTAATTTATTTATGCGATCAAACCAACCCCCCCCCCCAAAAAAAACCTTTATTATGAATAATATTGTAGTAGTAGTAGCAGGGAGTTGTAATACGGTAGTTTAACAAGTAGTATTACAACTCAAATCCCTACTACCACGACTACTTGTTAAACTACCGTATTACAACTCAAATCCCTACTACTACTTGTTAAACTACCGTATTACAACTCAAATCCCTGCTACTCCTACTTGTTAAACTACCGTATTACAACTCAAATCCCTGCTACTACTACTTGTTAAACTACCGTATTACAACTCAAATCTCTGCTCCTACTACTTGTTAAACTACCGTATTACAACTCAAATCCCTGCTACTACTACTTGTTAAACTACCGTATTACAACTCAAATCCCTACTACTACTTGTTAAACTACCGTATTACAACTCAAATCCCTGCTACTCCTACTTGTTAAACTACCGTATTACAACTCAAATCCCTACTACTACTACTTGTTAAACTACCGTATTACAACTCAAATCCCTGCTACTACTACTTGTTAAACTACCGTATTACAACTCAAATCTCTGCTACTACTACTTGTTAAACTACCGTATTACAACTCAAATCCCTGCTACTACTACTTGTTAAACTTCCGTATTACAACTCAAATCTCTGCTACTACTACTTGTTAATCTACCGTATTACAACTCAAATCCCTGCTACTACTACTACTTGTTAAACTACCGTATTACAACTCAAATCTCTGCTACTCCTACTTGTTAAACTACCGTATTACCACTCAAATCCCTGCTACTACTACTTGTTAAACTACCGTATTACAACTCAAATCTCTGCTACTCCTACTTGTTAAACTACCGTATTACAACTCAAATCCCTGCTACTCCTACTTGTTAAACTACCGTATTACAACTCAAATCCCTGCTACTACTACTTGTTAAACTACCGTATTACCACTCAAATCTCTGCTACTACTACTTGTTAAACTACCGCATTACAACTCAAATCTCTGCTACTACTACTTGTTAAACTACCGTATTACAACTCAAATCCCTGCTACTACTACTTGTTAAACTACCGTATTACAACTAAAATTCCTGCTACTACTACTTGTTAAACTACCGTATTACCACTCAAATCTCTGCTACTACTACTTGTTAAACTACCGTATTACAACTAAAATTCCTACTACTACTACTTGTTAAACTACCGTATTACAACTCAAATCCCTGCTACTACTACTTGTTAAACTACCGTATTACAACTCAAATCCCTGCTACTACTACTTGTTAAACTTCCGTATTACAACTCAAATCCCTGCTACTACTACTTGTTAAACTACCGTAACAACTCAAATCCCTGCTACTACTACTTGTTAAACTACCGTAACAACTCAAATCCCTGCTACTCCTACTTGTTAAACTACCGTAACAACTCAAATCCCTGCTACTCCTACTTGTTAAACTACCGTAACAACTCAAATCCCTACTACTACTACTTGTTAAATTACCGTATTACAACTCAACAAATTCTACAACATTCAGACGCTGTCTCCCCGACAGACCTGGTTTCACCTGAGGACGGCTGCTTGCGTTGTGGCCGAAACGTCGTGATAATTATTTTATTATGTTTTATTTTTATTGTTTTATTACTTCCCTTCTACGTGACTTTACCGAAAGAACCAAGAAGATTCATTCTACAACACCACCCGCCCCGCCCCTCCACACCCCTCCCCCCAGCTGTGGTTTGTGACGTCACTGCGGTTCGGTGGTGGCACGTGGAGGCGTAGCGAACGATAAGTGGCGGCAGCAGCTTCTTAATTGGTGAATTCGCCCAAACTTTAAACCACTGCCACTCTGCTGCTGCTGCTACTGCTACTACCGAAGGCTTACGAAGGCTTACGAAGGCTTTCGAAGGCTTACGAAGGCTTACGAAGGCTTACGAAGGCTTACGAAGGCTGCTATCCCGTCGAGAAGAACCTCGTGGCGACCTCGTGCACGGGTAGAAGCTCAAGATCCGTCGCTCGCTCGACTCGGCGAGGTGCATTTTACGCGATCGGCTCCAAATTGTATCTCTCACCGATTATATCGGAAGCTAATTGTGTATATTAAGTAATGTTACTCCACGTTCCTGTGCGTGACACTGGGTGCCATGCGTTTGATGTTGTATGTTTGTGTGTGTATGTGTGTGGGGAGCGGTAGTGTCGTGGTTAGCGCGCTGTACTACGAACTCAGCAACCCGGGTTTCGATTCCCGCTCACGGCCAACACCGGTGACGAATATCTGAACCGGTCCTGAGCCTCCCCTAGGTCGACTCAGCCTCAAATGAGTAGCTGGTGCGGTGTGTAAACATCGCCAATGGGGAGACAAAGGCGGCCGGGCGTGGTGCTGGCCACCCACCCCCTCGTGTGCCGTGCCGGCCTTCATAGGTTGCTCGCTAACAGCACTTGCCCCAACACTCTGTTAAGGCTATCTGGGGGATCTTTGTCTTTGGTTGTGTGGTGGGGGGGGGGTCTTTGTGCGTGTGTCTGACCGCACAAACCTCTTTAAATGTCTTGGCGGCCCTAACTAGGTGCTCGCTAACAGCACTTGCCCCAATACTCTGTTAAGGCTATCCGGGGGATCTTTGTCTTTGTGTCTGACCGCCCTAACGAGGTGCCCGCTAACAACGCGGCCGTGTGCGCGTGTTGTTGTTGTTGCTGCTGCAGGCGTGGTGGTGGTGGTGGTGCTGAACGAGGACGACCGGGTCCCCCGCTATGGTGAGTGACGCCAAAATCGTGCACATGGCGCTGAGTGAATGCCGAGGGCGGGCGAGGGGGATGGGGGGATGGGGGGGGTTAAAGGCGCAGGCCTGCAACTTCTCACTCACGCCACTGGCGGTGGAAGAAACCTCCTCCTCCACTCCTGGGGGGCTCGCTCAACCCCAGAGCCCCCCTTTCGAGAGGCAACTTTGGCCTACTCTTCCACGCTGGTCTCCTCTAGGGGGCTCCTCTAGGGGGCTCGCTCAACCCCAGAGCCCCCCTTTTGAGAGAGGCTCCTTTGGCCTACTCTTCCACGGCTTGGAGTTGGTGAGAGTTACCCACGTTTTACCCCACCACGCACACGATCGAACTGTAACGACGTTTTGCCGCTGGGCGGTGGATGAATAAAAGAATGATTAAAACAAACCAAAACCCCAAATAAATTGGCACCAATTGTTTCAAACTGCCGCGTCAAGGGGATCGAACCGAACGGGCAAATCTTCTGGGCGTATTGCAATTCCCAGTGTGCTCGGCGTTTACGCGGCACGGCAGCAACCGATACTTTGTGCATTCACCATCACCATTACCATCACTATTACCATCACTATTAACATCACCATTACCATCACTATTACCATCACTATTAACATCACCATTACCATCACTATTACCATCACTATTAACATCACCATTACCATCACCATTACCATCACCATTACCATCACTATTAACATCACCATTACCATCACCATTACCATCACTATTAACATCACCATTACCATCACCATTACCATCACTATTAACATCAGCATTACTTCACCATTACCATCACCATTACCATCACCATTACCATCACTATTAACATCACCATTACCATCACCATTACCATCACCATTACCATCACCATTACCATCACTATTACCATCACCATTACCATCACCATTACCATCACCATTACCATCACTATTAACATCACCATTACCATCACCATTACCATCACTATTAACATCACTATTAACATCACCATTACCATCACCATTACCATCACCATTACCATCACTATTAACATCACCATTACCATCACCATTACCATCACTATTAACATCACTATTAACATCACCATTACCATCACCATTACCATCACCATTACCATCACCATCACAACCATCCACGGAATTTCTATCGCTGCACCGAGACTGCGTCCTTTGTTTCACCACGTGCGTGACGACAGCCGATTTCTCGCACCTCCGATTGCCACGTTTGGCTACGTACGGTGCGAAAGAAGTTCAATACGTTGCGTTGCGTTATCCGCGGTGTTTATGCTACCCCCTAACCCACCCGGTAAAGCACGTACATACAAAGACAAAGATCCCCCATATAGCCTGAACAGACTGTTGGGGTAAGTGCTGTTAGCGAGCACCTATGAAGACCGGCACGGCACACGAGGGGGTGGGTGGCCAACACCAGGCCCGGCCGCCTTTGTCTCCCCAGTGGCGATGTTTACACACCGCACCGGGTACTCATTTGAGGCTGAGTCGACCTCTATGAACGCACGTACACAATGACACTGGTCAACAAAAAAAAAATTTCTGGCCTGGACTTTTGCAGCTGTTTTAGACTAATTTCAGGGTGCTGATTCCAAATCTGATCTCAGATTTGCTCTATCACATCTCATTCTTATGCTATCGGCATACCCCACTTTCATTGATTTTACCCGAAATTAACTCTGTCACTTATGATTGCAAGTTGTTGCGAGTCAGTGACTGCTTTAGTGTTAAAATATGGCGCTGTATTTTTAGGATAGTGTGTTTATAATATAATTTTATGTAGATATTCACATTTATTTAATATTTTTCTTTTGCAGTTTTTATTGAAAATGCAATATTTGATATCTCAAAAAAACCTGATGTGATAGACAAAAACTGATGCCAGATTTGGAATCAACACCCCAAAATTACATTAAAACCGTATGGCAGAAAAAGTGTGTTGACCAGTGTTATTTAGCGGTGATTGTGGATACACTTAAGTGAGAGAGCTAACACGTAACCTGATCTATTGACGCCTCCTTGCCAAATGTATCGCTCCAGAACACCGGAATAAAATACAGAACCCGATTATGTATTTATACTGGAGGAATCCGATGAGCTATAGAGTTGCCGATGTCCCGTGGGTGCAGGTCTGAAATACACATCCCATCGGCCACACGAATCTCTCTCTGTCTCTCTCTCTGCGAGTGCTTCTCTGATTGATTCCAGTTGAAGTGCGTCTGAGCTCACTCGAGGCGCTTTTGCTACCAGTACAACACAAGCATCACTTAGCGCCGAAATCGGCTTTGACATTCGGTCTCTCATCAGCGGCGCCGCGTGAACCGATGTCGCGGAAGAAACTAAGCCCAGAATTTTGACCGCCAAAAAAGAAACTGCATATCACACACCATACAACTCTTAGCTCTTCGTTGCGTTCACGTCGTTATAATCGTTATTCATTTGCGATGATAATTAATTTTACAATTGTAAATGATGGTCAATTATTATATTGTGTTGCTTGTATTTGCCAGCAAGGCACTTAGTGAGCGTTTTTCGTGGTGTGCAAATAACGATTGGCATTGGATGATGAGATAAGGCGACTGCAAATTTGAATTGTTTATTTGGAGGGAGCAGAGTTCATGGATGTGAGCATTTTCACGTTGTTGGTAGAATTATATTTGTATCACCATTTATTTAAGTTTTATTACGGGATTTGTCCATGAGTTAAAATTCATTTATATTATTATTATGAGATAAAACGACTACGTAGTTGTGTATTTTAAACGGAAGAACAGCGAATGGCTGTGAGCATTTCAATGTTCTTGGTTTGAATTATATATAATTTATTATCACTTATTTAGGGATTAGTCCATTAATTAAAAATACATTTGTATTATTATTATGATGAGATAAAACGACTACATTGTTGTCTATGTTATATAGAGGGACAGAGTTAACGGATGCGAGCATTTTAATATCCTTGGTAGAATTATTTTTATTCGCAATTATTGAAGCTTTATTGCGGGATAAGTCCATTCATTAAAATGCATTTATATCATTAAAGGTTAAGCAAAGCAGCCCACCCTTGATATTTCACATAAAAAAATGTGGTGCACAAACTACAACAACCAACCCACACACACGATCCGTGTCGGCGCGCAGCCTTTACAATACAAACAAAATCGATGCAGCGGGCAACGTTTCAGGCAACGGTCCTTTCTCAGTAACTATGACAAAGAACACGTCCCGATGTATAACGCGCGCGGACACAAATCGGAGCGGGCCACAGAGTCATCACAACCAACGTGTTCATAATGACATCAACAACAACAACACGAATTTAACTATTGTCCGTTTACAACTTTGACGGTCGATTTAAAGCTTTCGTGACTGCAGACTCTGTCTTCTCGACAGACCTGTTCTTCACCTGAGGACGGCTGCTTGCGTTGTGGCCGAAACGTCGTGAGAATTATTTTATGATGTTTTATTTTTATTATTTTATTATTTCCATTCTACGTGACTTTATCGAAAGAACCAAGAAGATGAACTTTGACGGTGCTGTTTGTTGCTCACCACTCGGCGTTTTGGGGCCCTTTTCTACCACTACCATTTGATATTTTACCAGGTACGGTCCCACTGAGCTGCTATGTAGCTCTACTTCAGAAGCGACCCTGGTCACCACAAATGATAGCTCAACGAGGTGGGCTCATCGTCATCATCATCATCAGGGTCGGGATAGAACCCATGACCTCCTGTATACCAGGCGAGGTAGTTAACATCTCCTAGCCACCGTGATAATGAGAGAGAAACGCAAACTCCAAACATACAGCAGGCGTCAGAATCGGAATCGGACCCATGACCTCCTGTAAACCAGGCGAGGTAGTTAACATCTCCTAGGTATCCCGTGTTGATGATGGGAGAGAGAGACGCAAACTCCAAATCTACAGCAGCAGGTGTCAGGGTCAGGATCGAACCCACGACCCCCTGTAGACCAGGCGAGGTAGTTAACATCTCCTAGCCACCGTGATGATGAGAGAGAGACACACAAACTCTACATATACAGCAGGCGTCAGAATCGGGATCGAACCCACGACCTCTTGTCGACCAGGCGATGTAGTTAACATCTCCTAGCCACCGTGAAGATGATAGAGACACCAACTCTACATATACAGCAGGCGTCAGAATCGAAATCGGACCCATGACCTCCTGTAATCCAGGCGAGGTAGTTAACATCCCCTAGCCACCGTGATGAGAGAGAGAGAGACACACGCAAACTCCAAATATACAGCAGCAGGCGTCAGGGTCGGGATCGAACCCACGACCTCCTGTAGACCAGGCGAGGTAGTTAACATCTCCTAGCCACCGTGATGATGATGATGAGAGAGACACGCAAACTCCATATATACAGCAGGCGTCAGGGTCGGGATCGAACCCACGACCTCCTGTAGACCAGGCGAGGTAGTTAACATCTCCTAGCCACCGTAATGATGATGATGAGAGAGACACGCAAACTCCATATATACAGCAGGCGTCAAGGGTTGGGATCGAACCCACGACCTCCTGTATACCAGGCGAGGTAGTTAACATCTCCTAGCCACCGACTCCTTGACGCTCGCCCGCTGTAGACGGCGCAAAGCCTCGTCAGTGACTCTGAGCGCGACATCCGTGCAGGAGAGGAGGGCGCTGAGAGATATGTCACGTGTGCGGCTTTCAGAACCAATGTTATGATTCGTAATTGTTGGAGGGGGGGGTGAAGGGGCTGATCGGGAGACGCTGAGTGCCCCCCCCTCCCTCCGCCGTGGCTCTACACAGAACGTAGTCGGGGCCACAACTGCACAACATCGGCCACGCGAATTGGAGAAATTAATTTCCGAAATTCACGACGAAATCAACGCGGTGGTTCTTCTTATTGTTCTTAACCTGGGGCTGCACGATGCACCCCCTGGGGGTGCGAGATGTCCCTTTCTGGGGGCTGGCGAGACGTGGGCAGATTTTTTTTTGAAGGTCAATCATCGCAAATACAAATTGAGCACGGCGCATGTAAGTTACAACTTCACTTTGTTTCATCAAACCCCTACGTAGTTTCGATTTAAAGCTTTCGTGACTGCAGAGATTTATATTCTTGGTTCTTTCGGTAAAGTCACGTTGAAGGGAAATAATAAAATTCAAATTTTTATTTTTTTATTTCCCTTCTACGTGATTTTACCGAAAGAACCAAGAATATGAATCCCTACGTAGTTCTTAATATCGTAAAATGTTGTAACGATTGAGAACGAAAGGGGTGCAAGACTGCGGTGAAGGTTAAGAAGCACTGATGTAGACTGTTGTTGTTGCCTCTGTTAATGTTTTGTGGTGGGTGTTGTGGGGTGGGTGGGCGAGTGGTGGGGGGGGCAGATGGGTGGAAACTTTTTGTTGATTTGTTTTAGCTGCGCGTGTGCTTGCACCGACAACAAAAAAACAACAACACAAATGTAAAACCGCGTGAAAAAAAAAGCAAAGTAAACACGACGCAACCAAAAGAGATTTTCAAAATTTCCAGCGGAAATTAAAAAACATCTTTCCAGAGATTTTTTTTCCCGAACTAAATTCCACGTAAGTCTGGATTTAATATTCAAAGTTTCGCTTTCATCTTAATCATTGCAGCCAATTCTGCGGCCGTCTGGAACGCTCTGCCTTTGGATATTAAGAAGTCCACTGGGAGCGATCCGCTTTTTCATCATCTATATTGAGAAACTAAATTTGTGTAACTGCTTTTGGTGCGTTTATTTTCTTGTACTTGCCCCACGCACCTCCTATTCAGCACGGTTGGCTACGTACGGTGCGAAAGAGGTTCAACGCACACACACACTACACTATACACTACAATTCAGCACCGAAGGCTTTCGTGACCAACGTTATGATTAATACAAAACAAATGTTCTAGGTCAGATCGCGTCAGTGAAAATATCTGTCGTTAAAAACCCTCCTTTGCCCGACACTGCCAATTAATGAAGCTGCCACGTGGTGAACAAACGTGCTAATTTATTAATGGGCTGTACCGGGTGGTGGAGGGTTAAACGACACACAATATTACGTACGCGATCTTATCCCCCCCTCTCCCCGCCCAAAAATAATTTTACTTCTAAATCGCAAACAAATATTAATGATTCGTAATTAGATTTGGAAGGGGGTATCACTTTAAAACCTCGCTCGCTTTTCGGTTCTGGTGAAAAAAACCGAGCTAGTGGGCCTTGGTAAACTAAAACATAGTTTAGTTTAGACTTGACAGGCGTGACGAACTTAAAACCGATTTGACTGGATGAGACGAAGCGGTCAGTCTCGAGAAGTCGAAAGGCAATCAGACACATTCTAGATTTGAAGCTTTCGTGACTGCAAGGATTCACACTCTCATGTTTTTTCGGTAAAGTCACGTAAAAAATCTAAAAAATCCTCTCTCTTTACTTGATACAGCAATCGTGCTGTGACGGTTCCACCTGAAGACGGAAGCTTGTGTTGCCTCCGAAACGTCGTGATTTTTATTTTACTTTATTAATTAAAATTTTATTTTTTACCTACGTGACTTTACCGCAAAAAACCTAAGAGTATGAATCAGACACATTTCAGAAATATCTGGAGAGAAAGGCAAAACATCCACACTCACCACCAGACCTGGCTCCCAGTTCCTTCCATGTGTCTCGCAGTAGTAGCACGTGTCTATACAGCAGCAGAATGTGTCTCGCCGTGTCTCTCAGCGGCTAAGAGACTCGCTCGCTCACTCGCTCGCTGGCGACACAGCGACAAGCTTCAGAGCGTCGAGTGGAGTTGTCCGATGGCGATTCTGATGCTGACGATGACGATGATGACGGTGCTGACGATGATGCTGATGAATTGAAATCTGATTACGGTGACGACGTCGATGATGATGATGATAATAACGGCAACGATTCCAGCATCGCCGCTGTATCGTGACGACGATCCCCGCAAGAAAAGGTGGCGACGATGACGACGACGATGATGACGATGACAGAGAACCGAGTGCCTTGGAGACCATGGTGGAGGGAACGAACTCAGACTCAGCGGCTCCCTCTCCCTCCTTCTCTCGCTCTCTATCTCTTTTTTTAAAACAATTTTTTAAAATAATGCTAATATTTAAAATAAAGAGATTTGTATCACTCTCTCTCTCCCCCCCTCTCTCTCCCTCTCTATCTATTTAGTTTTTTTTAAACACATTTGTTTTTCAATAATGGTAATATTTAAAACAAATAGATTTTGTATCGCTCTCTCCCCCCTCTCTCTTCCTCCCTCTCTCCCTCTCTCTCTTTTTTTAAACAATTTTTTTTAAAATAATGGTAATAATATTTAAAACAAATAGATTTTGTGTCACTCTCTTTCCCCCCTCTCTCTTCCTCTCTCTCTCCCGACGACTGAAACGGCCGCTGCTTAATGGCAAAGGGGCCTTCCGAACTAAAGGAGGTCGTTCCCACGACCCACGGTGACTCACGGCGCCGGGGTTAATTCCGTTTGATTCCCACGGCTGGGTGACTCCGTCCTTCCAACGAAAGCGGGCTGAGTGATACGGGGAATCCGGGACGCGCTGCGGTCAGATTTCGCCGATTTCACAGAACTCGGTCCAACGACACAAAACTGGTTTCGACCATTACGCGGCGCACACCTACTTACCTGCCTTTCCCACACACACACACACCCACCGTGTTCACACGCTCACACTTGTTTACATGTACAGGGCTACTGGCGTAAATTTCCGACGATTTCAAATCGATTAATCGCAATTTTAAACAATGCGATTAGCAAAATCGCAAAGGCATGACGATTTTTTTGCGATTTGAAAAGTCATATTACTTTCTTATTTGGATTGCTTTATTTTTTATTGTTATTATAACTTTATGTATTTAGCTTAACAATTGTTCTATGTTTGATTGTTCTATTTCAATTAAGACATATTAATAAATACATGTTGGAAGCAATTCATATATGTTAAGTTCTCACCCTTGCATTAGAATCAGAGGTCGCAACTGGGTACCCGGGTACGGGTAGCCGTTTGCGACCCTGGTGCGGCCGGGTACGGGTACGGGTAGACCGTGAGTCACTGGTGAGTCACCGTTTGTCACTCATTTCCCAACGTCTTGTCTCTTCTCACAATTCAAGTTGCTAGAATCAGCCCACCCGCGCCTGCAACATGGCTTCATCCCAGAGGTCGCAATCGGGTACCCGATACCCGTGCCCTACTGGCCGGGTACAGGTACGGCTGGGTACGGGTATCGGGTACCAGATTGCGACCCTGGTGCGGCCGGGTACGGGTACGGGTAAGGAATCAAAACCCGTTTGCGAACTCTGATTAGCATGTCTAGAGCAGTTCGTATCTTGATGGTATCACGTGGTAATGCTCCATCGCGTGTTTTAAATCTAATACACAGCGAATCAAATCGCAGTAAGTGTCAAGAAAAATCGCAATTAGATATTGTACCCCAAATAGTTTGATTGTTCTATTTCAATTAAACCATTTTAATAAATCCATGTTGGAAGCATTAGCATCCTTGCATTCGAATATATAGAGCGGTTCATACGTTGATGGTATCACGTGGTGATGCAACATCGCATGTTTGAAATCTATTACACAGCGAATATTGAACTGAAGCACCGCAAATCAAATCGCAAAAAGTGTCAAGAAAAATCTCAACTAGATCATGTCCCCAAAATCGTTCATCCCTAACCCCACCCCCCTCTGAATCAAGGAGGACGACGACGAATTCGACCTCAACTACTCATACGACGACGACAACAACTCCACGGAGTTACCGAACAACCTCCTGGCCGCAATCGTCGACGCCCCGGGGTGCACCGGCTGGCTTCAAGACTCGGCCATGAGTCTCGTTCCCATCGTGTACGCGGCCGTGGCGCTCGCCGGGATCGCCGGTCACCTCCCGCTGCTGCTCGTGCTCGCGCGAGGCCCACGCACCAGCACGCGGCTGCACCTGCTGCACCTCGCCGCTTGCGACGTCCTCTTCCTCGCCATGCTGCCCGTGCAGGCGGCGATGCGCGGCGCGGAGCGGTGGAGCCACGGGGAGATTTGCTGCAGGTGAGGAAGGGTCGGTCGGTCGGTTGGCACGGTCGGATACGTACGGTGCGAAAGAAGTTCGACGCACGTGCGTTGCGTGATGCGCGGGTGTTTCTGCTACCCCCCCCCACCAAACCCACCCTACCAAACCCCCCCCCCCACCAAACCCCCCCCCCAAACCCACCCCACCAAACCCACCCCACCAAACCCACCCCACCAAACCCACCCCCACCAAACCCACCCCCCCAAACCCACCCCCACCAAACCCCCCCCACCAAACCCACCCCACCAAACCCCCCCCACCAAACCCCCCCCACCAAACCCACCCCACCAAACCCCCCCCACCAAACCCACCCCCACCAAACCCACCCCCCCAAACCCACCCCCACCAAACCCCCCCCCACCAAACCCACCCCACCAAACCCCCCCCACCAAACCCCCCCCACCAAACCCACCCCACCAAACCCCCCCCCACCAAACCCACCCCCCCAAACCCACCCCCCCAAACCCACCCCCCCAAACCCACCCCCCCAAACCCACCCCCCCAAACCCTCCCCACCAAACCCCCCCCACCAAACCCACCCCCACCAAACCCCCCCCCCCAAACCCACCCCCCCAAACCCACCCCACCAAACCCACCCCACCAAACCCACCCCCACCAAACCCACCCCCCCAAACCCACCCCCCCAAACCCACCCCCCCAAACCCACCCCCCCAAACCCACCCCCCCCAAACCCACCCCCCCAAACCCACCCCACCAAACCCACCCCCCCAAACCCACCCTCACCAAACCCACCCCCCAAACCCTCCCCACCAAACCCCCCACACCAAACCCACCCCCACCAAACCCACCCCCCCAAACCCACCCCCCCAAACCCACCCCCCCAAACCCACCCCACCAAACCCACCCCCCCAAACCCACCCCACCAAACCCACCCCCCCAAACCCACCCCCACCAAACCCACCCCACCAAACCCACCCCCCCAAACCCACCCCCACCAAACCCACCCCCACCAAACCCACCCCCCCAAACCCACCCCCCCAAACCCACCCCCCCAAACCCACCCCCCCAAACCCTCCCCACCAAACCCCCCCCCACCAAACCCACCCCCCCAAACCCACTCCCCCAAACCCACCCCCCCAAACCCACCCCACCAAACCCACCCCCCCAAACCCACCCCACCAAACCCACCCCCCCAAACCCACCCCCACCAAACCCACCCCACCAAACCCACCCCCCCAAACCCACCCCCACCAAACCCACCCCCCCAAACCCACCCCCCCAAACCCACCCCCACCAAACCCACCGCCCCAAACCCACCCCCCCAAACCCACCCCACCAAACCCACCCCCACCAAACCCACCCCCCCAAACCCACCCCCCCAAACCCACCCCCACCAAACCCACCGCCCCAAACCCACCCCCCCAAACCCACCCCCACCAAACCCACCCCCACCAAACCCACCGCCCCAAACCCACCCCCCCAAACCCCCCCCACCAAACCCCCCCCACCAAACCCACCCCCACCAAACCCACCCCACCAAACCCACCCCCCCAAACCCACCCCCACCAAACCCACCGCCCCAAACCCACCCGCCCAAACCCCACCCCCACCAAACCCACCCCACCAAACTCCCCCACCAAACCCCCCCCACCAAACCCACCCCACCAAACCCCCCCCCACCAAACCCCCCCCACCAAACCCACCCCACCAAACCCCCCCCACCAAACCCACCCCCCCAAACCCACCCCCACAAACCCACCCCCCCAAACCCACCCCCCCAAACCCACCCCCCCAAACCCTCCCCACCAAACCCCCCCCACCAAACCCCCCCCACCAAACCCACCCCCACCAAACCCACCCCCCCAAACCACCCCCCCAAACCCACCCCCCCAAACCCACCCCCCCAAACCCTCCCCACCAAACCCCCCCCACCAAACCCACCCCCCCAAACCCACCCCCCCAAACCCACCCCACCAAACCCACCCCCCCAAACCCACCCCACCAAACCCACCCCCCCCAAACCCACCCCCCCAAACCCACCCCCCCAAACCCACCCCACCAAACCCACCCCCCCAAACCCCCCCCACCAAACCCCCCCCACCAAACCCACCCCCCCAAACCCACCCCACCAAACCCACCCCCCCAAACCCACCCCACCAAACCCACCCCCCAAAACCCACCCCCCCAAACCCACCCCCCCAAACCCACCCCCCCAAACCCACCCCCCCAAACCCACCCCACCAAACCCACCCCCCCAAACCCACCCCACCAAACCCACCCCCCCAAACCCACCCCACCAAACCCACCCCCCCAAACCCACCCCACCAAACCCACCCCCCCCAAACCCTCCCCACCAAACCCACCCCCCCAAACCCACCCCCCCAAACCCACCCCCCCAAACCCACCCCACCAAACCCACCCCCCCAAACCCTCCCCACCAAACCCACCCCACCAAACCCACCCCCCACCAAACCCCCCCCCCAAACCCACCCCCCCAAACCCACCCCCCCAAACCCACCCTCCCAAACCCTCCCCACCAAACCCACCCCACCAAACCCACCCCCCCAAGCCCACCCCCCCAAGCCCACCCCCCCAAACCCACCCCCCCAAACCCACCCCCCCAAGCCCACCCCCCCAAACCCACCCCCCCAAACCCCCCCCCCAAGCCCACCCCCCCAAACCCACCCCCCCAAACCCCCCCCCCCATGCCCACCCCCCCAAACCCCCCCCCCCAAACCCACCCCCCCAAGCCCACCCCCCCAAACCCACCCCCCCAAACCCACCCCACCAAGCCCACCCCCCCAAGTCCACCCCCCCAAGCCCCCCCCCCAAACCCACCCCCCCAAGCCCCCCCCCAAACCCACCCCCCCAAACCCACCCCCCCAAGCCCCCCCCCAAACCCACCCCCCCAAACCCACCCCCCCAAGCCCCCCCCCCAAACCCACCCCCCCAAACCCACCCCCCCAAGCCCACCCCCCCAAGCCCACCACCCCCAAACCCACCCCACCAAACCCACCCCCCCAAACCCTCCCCACCAAACCCACCCCCCCAAACCCACCCCCCCAAACCCTCCCCCCCAAGCCCACCCCCCCAAACCCACCCCACCAAACCCACCCCCCCAAACCCACCCCCCCAAACCCTCCCCCCCAAGCCCACCCCCCCCAAACCCACCCCACCAAACCCACCCCCCCAAACCCTCCCCACCAAACCCACCCCCCCAAACCCACCCCCCCAAGCCCACCCCCCCAAACCCCCCCCCCAAGCCCACCCCCCCCAAACCCTCCCCACCAAACCCACCCCCCCAAACCCTCCCCCCCAAGCCCACCCCCCCAAACCCACCCCCCCCAAACCCACCCCACCAAACCCACCCCCCCAAACCCACCCCCCCAAACCCACCCCACCAAACCCACCCCCCCAAGCCCACCCCCCCAAACCCACCCCACCAAACCCACCCCCCCAAACCCACCCCCCCAAACCCACCCCCCCAAGCCCACCCCCCCAAGCCCACCACCCCCAAACCCACCCCACCAAACCCACCCCCCCAAACCCTCCCCACCAAACCCACCCCCCCAAACCCACCCCCCCAAACCCTCCCCCCCAAGCCCACCCCCCCAAACCCACCCCACCAAACCCACCCCCCCAAACCCACCCCCCCAAACCCTCCCCCCCAAGCCCACCCCCCCAAACCCACCCCACCAAACCCACCCCCCCAAACCCTCCCCACCAAACCCACCCCCCCAAACCCACCCCCCCAAGCCCACCCCCCCAAACCCCCCCCCCCAAGCCCACCCCCCCCAAACCCTCCCCACCAAACCCACCCCCCCAAACCCTCCCCCCCAAGCCCACCCCCCCAAACCCACCCCCCCCAAACCCACCCCACCAAACCCACCCCCCCAAACCCACCCCCCCAAACCCACCCCACCAAACCCACCCCCCCAAGCCCACCCCCCCAAACCCACCCCACCAAACCCACCCCCCCAAACCCACCCCCCCAAACCCACCCCACCAAACCCCCCCACCAAACCCACCCCCCCAAACCCCCCCCCCCACCAAACCCACCCCACCAAACCCACCCCCCCAAACCCACCCCACCAAACCCCCCCACCAAACCCACCCCCCCAAACCCCCCCCCCCACCAAACCCACCCCCCCAAACCCACCCCACCAAACCCACCCCCCCAAGCCCACCCCCCCAAACCCACCCCACCAAACCCACCCCCCCAAACCCACCCCCCCAAACCCACCCCACCAAACCCACCCCCCCAAGCCCACCCCCCCAAACCCACCCCACCAAACCCACCCCCCCAAACCCACCCCCCCAAACCCACCCCACCAAACCCCCCCACCAAACCCACCCCCCCAAACCCCCCCCCCCCCCACCATACCCACCCCACCAAACCCCCCCCCCCCACCAAACCCACCCCCCCAAACCCACCCCACCAAACCCCCCCACCAAACTCACCCCCCCAAACCCCCCCCCCCCACCAAACCCACCCCCCCAAACCCACCCCACCAAACCCCCCCACCAAACCCACCCCACCAAACCCACCCAGTAAAGCAGACAAAGACAAAGACGAAGATCCCCCGTGTAGCCTTGACACACTGTTGGAGCAAGTGCTGTTGGCGAGCACGTGGAGTGGCCTGTGAATAACTCCTTGCATCCGCTGTTGTTGTTGTTGTTGTGTTGTGGTTGTGGTTGTTGTGTTGTTGTTGTGGTTGTTGTGCTTGTGGTTGTTGTTGCGGTTGTTGTGCTTGTTGTTGTGGTTGTTGTGGTTGTTGTTATAGTGCTTGTTTTGCTTGTGGTTGTTGTTGTGGTTGTTGTGCTTGTTGTGCTTGTGGTTGTTGTTGTTGTGCTTGTGGTTGTTGTGGTTGTGGTTGTTGTGCTTGTTGTTGTGGTTGTTGTGGGTGGAGCCAGCACCAGCGCGGGTTTGATGGAACGTCGCACGCCTGTCAAACTTTCTCATTCTCCCACCTCGCGTGTCGAGGAGATGACGTTACCCACACCCCCCCCCCCAAGGAGGTGACGTTACCCCCCCACCCCCCACCCCCCCCCAGGAGGTGACGTTACCCCCCCCCACCCCCACCCGCCCAAGCGGTAGTGTAGCGGGTTAGCGCTATGAACCCGGTCCTGGGCCTCCTCTAGGTCGACTCAGCCTCAAAAGAGTAGCTGGTGCGGCGGTGTGTTGTAAACATCGCCACTGGGGAGACAAAGGCGGCCGGGCGTGGTGCTGGCCACCCACCCCCTCGCGTGCCGTGCCGGCCTACACAGGTGCCGCTCGCTAACAGCACTTGCCCCAACATTCTGTGCAGGCTATGCGGGCGATCTGTGGCTTTGTACTCTCCTTGGCTCGCGTGATGCAGCGGGGGGGGGGGTACGTTGAACTTCTTCCGCACCGTACGTAGCCAAATTGGGTGTGGACCGCTAACCTGGCCGTAGTCACCCTGAGTGAACCCTCCTCCCTCCCTCCTCCCTTCCCCCTTCCTCTCTCTCTTTTCCCTCCCTCCACCCCTCTCCCATCCCCCTCCCCCATCTTCCCTCCTCCCTCCCTCCCCACTCCCTCCTCCTCCTCCTCCCTCCCCCCTCCCTCCTCCTTCCCCCCTCCCTGCCCCCTCCCTCCTCCCTCCCCCCTCCCTCCTCCCTCCCCCTCCCTCCCTCCTCCACCCTCCTCCCCCCTCCCTCCTCCTCCCTCCTCCTTTCCTCCTCCACCTCCCTCCCTCTTCCATCCCTTCCCCCTCCCTCCCTCCTCCCTCCCCCTCCCTCTACCCCCCCCTCCTCCCTCTACCTCCTCCATCCCCCCCTCCCCCTCCTCCCCCTCCCCCCTCCCTCTACCACCCCCCCTCCCTCTACCCCCCTCCCCCCTCCCCCTCCACCCGGTGCAGTCTCCTGGGCGGCCTCTTCAGCACCAACCTGTGTGGTGCCTCCCTCATGCTCGCCGCCCTCGGGGTCGACCGCTACCTGGCCGTGGTGCGCGCGCGGGGCTGGGCGCGCGCGCCGCGAGCCGCCGCGCGGCGCGTGCACGCCACGTGCGCGGGCGCGTGGCTCGCGGCGCTGCTGATGAGCGCGCCCAGCTTCGCCAACTACCGCGTGCTCGCGGGCGAGTGCGTGTACGGCAACGAGAGTGGCAAGGCTACGGTGCGGCTGTTGCAGGTGAGTTGTGTGTGTGTTTGTGTGTGTTTGTTTGTGTGTGTGTGTCTGTGTGTTTGTGTGTGTGTGTTTGTGTGTGTGTGTTTGTGTGTGTGTTTGTGTGTGTGTTTGTGTGTGTGTGTTTGTGTGTGTTTGTCTGTGTGTTTGTGTGTTTGTGTGTGTGTGTCTGTGTGTTTGTGTGTCTGTGTGTGTGTGTCTGTGTGTGTCGGAGGGCGGAGGAGCGACGCTCACAACAACGAGCGGAGCGCCGGGTGGATAAAGCACAGCGAGTTGGTACAGTAGGGGGCACAGGTGGTGCATCAGCCAGTCATCTCGGTCATCTCAGTCAGTCGACCCGTGGCACCTGCTGGGTCTGCCCCGTGACCTCCTGCCAGCGGGCGTTCGACACTTCACGTGGCCTGAAGGTGCACATGGCCTGGCACAAGCGTCGTGGTGACGTCACCGCCACTTAGTGGCGAATGGCGGTTGTTGTCGTTGTGTGTGTCTGTGTGTGTGTCTGTCTGTGTCTGTCTGTGTGTCTGTCTCTGTCTGTGTGTGTGTGCGAGGGAGCGGTAGTGTAGCGGTTAGTGCGCTGCGCTACGAACCCGGCCACCCGAGTTCGATTCCCGCTCACGGTCAACACCCAGTGACGATTATCTGAACCGGTTCTGAAACTCCCTTAGGTCGACTCAGCCTCAAATCAGTACCTGGTACGATGCCTAAAAAGGCGGCCGGGCGTGTTGCTGGCCACCCACCCCTCGTGTGCCACAGTGTCTACCTTCATAGGTGCTCGCTAACAGCACTTGCCCCAACAGTCTGTTAAGGCTACACGGGGGATCTTTGTCTATCGTCCATAAACCCCCACCCCCACCCTCTCTGCTGTCCCCCCCACCCCCATCCCCTCTGTTGTCCCCCCCCACCCCCATCCCCTCTGTTGTCCCCCCCCCATTCCCCCCCCCACCCCCCACCCTCTCTGTTGTCCCACTCCCCCCCACCCCCCACCCCCACACCCTCTGCTGTCCCCCCCCCCACTCTCCCCCCCCCCTCTCTGCTCTCCCCTCCCCCCACCCTCCCCGCTCTCCAGGTGCTGGGCTCGTGCGTGCTCCCTGGAGCCATCATGAGCTTCTGCTACGGCAGCATCGCGTGGCGGCTGCTGCGGCTGAGAGACGCGCGGCGTCAACGCGCCCTGCGCATCGTCTACGCCGCGGTGGTCGCCTTCGTGAGCTGCACGCGTCGCCTTCGTGAGCTGCACGCTGCCCTACAACGCCGTGGCCCTGGTGGACGTCTACGCCTGGTCCTCCATCCCACCCGGCAACTGCCAAGAGCAGACGCTCAGGTGAGCTACTTGGACGTGTCTGTGTGTGTGTGTGTTTCTGTGTGTGTGTTTCAGTGTGTGTGTGTCTGTGTGTTTCTGTGTCTGTGTGTTTCTGTGTCTGTGTGTTTCTGTGTCTGTGTGTTTCTGTGTCTGTGTGTTTCTGTGTCTGTGTGTTTCAGTGTGTGTTTCAGTGTGTGTTTCAGTGTGTGTGTTTCAGTGTGTGTTTCAGTGTGTGTGTTTCAGTGTGTGTGTGTTTCAGTGTGTGTGTGTTTCAGTGTGTGTTTCTGTGTGTGTGTGTTTCTGTGTCTGTGTGTGTGTTTCTGTGTCTGTGTGTGTGTGTCTGTGTGTGTGTGTCTGTGTGTGTGTGTCTGTGTGGGTGTGTGGTTGTGGTGTCAAGTGGGGAGCGGTGGTGTAGCGGTTAGCTCTACGCTGCGCTACGAACCTGGCGACGCGAGTTCGATTCCCGCTCACGGCCAAAATCAGTGAACCGGTCCTGGGCCTCCCCTAGGTCGACTCAGCCTTAAATGTGTACCTGGTGCGATGTGTAAACATCGCCACTGGGGAGACAAAGGCGGCCGGGTGTGGTGTTGGCCACCCAACCCCCTCGTGTTCCGTTCTGGCCTTCATAGGTGCTGCTCGCTAACAGCACTTGCCCCAACAGTCTGTTAAGGCCGTATAGCCTTATACGGGGGATCTTTGTCTTTGGTGTGAAGGATAAAAGAAGAAAGAGCTTCATAGCTTATCAGATTTCCTTCCGATGATGATTGTTGTGTCTGCTCGTCAAGGATGTGTCAGGGTCGTCCTCTGTTGCCCAGCGCCCTTTGTGCTCCAGCCGCAGGTTTTGCTGACCCCTGATCGTGGTAAACTGAATTCTCATGGTAAATTGGACTTCCGTGGTAAACTGAATTCTCATGGTAAATTGGACTTCCGTGGTAAACTGGATTCCCATGGTGAACTGAATTCCAACGGTAAATTGGACTTCCATGGTAAACTGAATTATCATTGTAAATTGGACTTCCGTGGTAATTTGGACTTCCGTGGTAAACTGGATTCCCATGGGAAACTGAATTCCCACGGTAAACTGGACTTCCGTGGTAAACTGAATTCCCATGGTAAATTGGACTTCCATGGTAAACTGGATTCCCATGGTAATTTGGACTTCCGTGGTAAACTGGATTCCCATGGTAATTTGGACTTCCGTGGTAAACTGAATTCCCATGGTAATTTGGACTTCCGTGGTAAACTGGATTCCCATGGGAAACTGAATTCCCACGGTAAACTGGACTTCCGTGGTAAACTGAATTCCCATGGTAAATTGGACTTCCATGGTAAACTGGATTCCCATGGGAAACTGAATTCCCACGGTAAACTGGACTTCCGTGGTAAACTGAATTCCCATGGTAAATTGGACTTCCATGGTAACTGGATTCCCATGGTAATTTGGACTTCCATGGTAAACTAGACTCCCATACTAAACTGCATTTCCATGGTAAATTGGACTCCCATAGTAAACTGGACTCCCATCAACATTCAAAGAACCACAACGCAGTCCTTAAAGAGCCGCGTGCGGTTTACAGAGCCGCACTTTCTACCGACCCCTCATCATGATGACGACGATGATGATTTCGATTTAAAGCTTTCGTGACTGCAGGGATTCATCTTCTTGGTTCTTTCGGTAAAGTCACGTAGAAGGGAAGTAATAAAATAATAAAAATGAAACATATAATAAAATAATATATAAAATAATACAAATCAAACATATAATAAAATAATATAATAATAATTTTTCATTATGTTTTATTTTTATTATTTTATTACTTCCCTTCCACGTGACTTTACCGAAAGAACCAAGAAGATGACGATGATGATGTTCATTGTAGTGAGACACTCAGATGACGATGATGATGATTACACTGGTCAACAAAAAAAAAACTTTTTTTTCTGGCCTGGACTTTTGCAGCTGCTTTAGACTAATTTCAGGGTGCTGATTCCAAATCTGATCTCAGATTTGCTCTATCACATCTCATTTTTATGCTATCGGCATACCCCATTTTCATTGATTTACCCGAAATTAACTCTGTCACCTATGATTGCAAGTTGTTGCGAGTCAGTGACTGCTTTTATGGTGCTGTATTTTTAAGATAGCGTGTTTATAATCTAATTTTATGTAGATATCCACATTTATTTAATATTTTTCTTCCGCAGTTTTTATTGAAAATGCAATATTTGATATCTCAAAAAAACCTGACGTGATAGACAAAAACTGATGCCAGATTTGGAATCAGCACCTCAAAATTACCTTAATACCTTATGCCAGAAAAAGTGTGTTGACCAGTGTTATCATCACCACCACAGATCATCGTCGGGCAAGACAGACCTGTCACCACCACCACCACCACCGCCACCACAACAACTTCCTCCTCTTGTATCTGACCCCACAGATTCACGGCCAATCTTGTCACGGAGGTGCTCGCGTACAGCCACTGCGCCATCCACCCCGTGCTGCACGCGTGCCTGAGCCGCGCCTTCCGCAAGCAGCTGCTCGCCATGCTGCTGCGGCCACCGGCGGCGTGGGGACGACGGCCACGGGGCCACAGGGCCACGGCCGCTGCCGGGCCCGCGTCCGAGGGGGGCTCGTCGGGCAAGACGGAGCTCTCCCTGTCTGCCCGTGACACCGTGCTGGTGCACACTGTGATCTGAGTGTGTGTGAGTGTGTCTCTCTCTCTCTCACTGCTGTGATCTGAGTGTGTGTGAGTGTGTCTCTCTCTCACTACTGTGATCTGAGTGTGTGTGAGTGTGTCTCTCTCTCACTCACTGCTGTGATCTGAGTGTGTGTGAGTGTGTGTCTCTCTCTCACTGCTGTGATCTGAGTGTGTGTGTGTGTCTCTCACTGCTGTGATCTGAGTGTGTGTCTCTCTCTCACTGCTGTGATCTGAGTGTGTGTGTGTGTGTCTCTCACTGCTGTGATCTGGGTGTGTGTGTGTCTCTCCACTCTCACTGCTGTGATCTGGGTGTGTGTGAGTGTGTTTCTCTCTCTCACTGCTGTGATCTGAGTGTGTGTGTGTGTCTCTCACTGCTGTGATCTGAGTGTGTGTCTCTCTCTCACTGCTGTGATCTGAGTGTGTGTGTGTGTGTCTCTCACTGCTGTGATCTGGGTGTGTGTGTGTCTCTCCACTCTCACTGCTGTGATCTGGGTGTGTGTGAGTGTGTTTCTCTCTCTCACTGCTGTGATCTGAGTGTGTGTGTGTCTCTCACTGCTGTGATCTGAGTGTGTGTCTCTCACTCACTATGATCTGGGTGTCAATGTGATCTGAGTGTGTGTGTCTCTCTCTCTCACTGTGATCTGGGTGTCAATGTTCCTGTAATCTGAGTGTGTGTGTCTCTCTCACTGTGATCTGAGTGTCAATGTCACTGTAATCTGAGTGTGTGTGTCTCTCTCACTGCTGTGATCTGGGTGTCAATGTCACTGTAATCTGAGTGTGTGTGTCTCTCTCTGTGATCTGGGTGTCAATGTTCCTGTAATCTGAGCGTGTGTGTGTCTCTCTCTGCTGTTATCTGGGTGTCAACGTCACTGTAATCTGAGTGTGTGTGTGTCTCTCTCTATGTGATCTGGGTGTCAACGTCACTGTAATCTGAGTGTGTGTGTCTCTCTCTCTATGTGATCTGGGTGTCAACGTCACTGTAATCTGAGTGTGTGTGTCTCTCTCTGCTGTGATCAGGGAGTCAATGTTCCTGTAATCAGAGTGTGTATGTGTCTTTTACAAGGAATCATGTCTGCCTAGTCTCAACACTGAAAGCTGTCTCTGGTGTGGACCAATCAGTTTCAAAGACAATGCAGATATTATCAGAGTATGTTTTTTTTTGCATTTTGACCACAAGCATCGTGGTTAACGCAAACATGATTCCTTGTAAAGGTTTCAGTTTGGTGTTTTAACATCTTAACACAACTGTTTTGTTGCCATAAAAAAGGGAAAACCTATTTTCATATTTTGTTACTGGCAAAGGGGAGGTTCCCGTGTTCCAGATATGAGAATTAAAATGTCGATATGTGTCTGTATTGCGACAATCTCATGGCAGGTGGGCGCAGCGGTAATACGCGTGCCTCACACTTCACAACAACAAGGGGCCTGGGTTTGATTCCTGACTTGGGCAACGTTCTGTGGTGTGGAGTTTGAATGCACTCCCCCTGTTTTGCACGGATTTTCCCCGGGCTCTCTGGTTTCCTCGCATAGCTAAACAAAAACAGCACCCTCCTCTCGAACATAAAGTTAATCTGGTGTTAGCCAAAAAACATCCCAAGTGCTGTCAAAAAAAACACAACCTCCAAATTACGTTGAACTTCTTTCGCGCCGTACATAGCCGCCCATGCTAATCGGAGGTGCTAATCGTAATAAAGGGGTTTGGGTTCGATCGCGTAAGTATAAATGTGTCCTGACCCTGCACCACCTATGATCACTGTTTCATTGGTTTAATGGCTTTATTTTGGTGATTTCGAAAAGTGTATTGGTTTAGCCATGTTTGTTTGTTGTAGTACAGAGTTAGACTGATGGCCTTAATCTAAGTTGTCTTGTGGTTGTTGTTGTTGTTTGACTTGCATCCCACTGGGATTTTTGCACACAGCGTTGGCGTACGGTGTTTTTTTCTGCAATATTTTGCTGTCTTTTCTTGGATTTTCTGTTTGCACTCAGTCACATATTCACTTTAAGATGTTTTTTTGTTCATGTTTTTGTTTTTTGTTTGTTGCGGTTGCACCCGATTCAAGAGCCGAATGGCTCACAGGGCTACACCTAATAAATTAACTTGAACTTGAACCACCCGACACAGCCAATAAGGGTTTGTCACGCAAACTAAATGCGTTAATTCGTTACTACTTTAGCCCACCGGTGTGTCGGAGAGTAAATACACAACATTTACAATGTGAGTACAACGTTTCGCTGGTAATTACATCCAGCATCGGGCACTGTAAAAGGATTAAATGAATCCGACTACAGAATAAATGATAAATTATGTTGTTAATAAATTATGTTTCTTATGCAAAAGGTGTCCAATCTACGTCAGGGGGCAGCCTCATTTGTGATTTTCCGATCCACAAATCGTCTCTTAAGTTCCAGAAATCACGTGACAGGAATCGCTTCATTCTAAATATCACAGCTACGTGTTCGAGCATGGATCAACCTTTGTATCCTTAAACATCGCCGATTATCATTCCAGGATCCCTTATATGGGCAAAATCACACCCGATTATTCCATGTATGGGCCTAAAACGTTAACAGAATGTATCATTCATTCTGTCACGGATTCATTGAATCAGTTTAAGTTTTTCAGTTTCATTTATTAGGTATAGCCCCGTGAGCCATGAGGCTTTTGACTCGGGTGCAACCGCAACATAACAAAACATGAACAAAGAACATCTTAAAGTGACGACGTGCAACAGAGACATCCAGGAAAAACCAGTAAACATCTTCCAGAAAAAAGCACCGTACATCAACGCTGCGTGCAAAAAAATCCCAATGGGATGCAAGTCTAACAATAACAACCATAAGACAATTTAGATAAAGTTCCGATTTAAAGCTTTCGTGACTGCAGGGATTCATCTTCTTGGTTCTTTCGGTAAAGTCACGTAGAAGGGAAATAATACAATAAAAATATAATAATTGTATTAATTTTCGATTTAAAGCTTTCGTTACTTGCAGGGATTCATCTTCTTGGTTCTTTCGGTAAAGTAACGTAGAAGGGAAATAATACAATAAAAAAGAAAAATATAATAATTGTATTAATTTTCGATTTAAAGCTTTCGTGACTGCAGGGATTCATCTTCTTGGTTCTTTCGGTAAAGTAACGTAGAATGGAAATTAAAAAATATATATTAATTTATTATGTTTTATTTTTTTTATTTTATTATTTCCATTTTACGTGACTTTACCGAAAGAACCAAAAAGATGAATTGTATTAATTTTACTATGTTTAATTTTTTTAATTTTATTACTTAAATTATGTTTTATTTCTATCATTTTATTATGTTTTATTTTTATCATTTTATTATTTCCCTTCTACGTGACTTTACCGAACGAACCAAGAAGTTAGATAAAGTGATCAGGCCAACTGTTATGGCAGCGCCACTGTTCTCAGAAGATTTCCGAAATGACTTTGTCATCGCACGGCATGGCAGCACGGTTAGAATTGGCGAACATTTGTAAAGTATGCCCTGAACTATTTTGTTGTTGTTGTGAACAGATGGCTAATTATCATTTATATGTGCAGAATTTAACTTTGTATGTTGCCCATCCTTATGAAAACGAATGTACACTGAATACTGTGCTATTTTGAAAAGCTGACTGCTCTAGCATTACTGTAATAATATCAGTTTATAGATTTCGAAAGTCTTACGCTGATGGTTAGCAATGCCCTGTGTGACTGATCATTATGAGTACGCATTAACACTGGACTCTGGCGTGTCCGTATGTGAACATTTAATACCGCATTGTTTAAAAAAAACGCATTAAATACTCTAATAAAGTTGGCTTCATACTTAAAACAAGAACGCGTGTGTGAGCTGTCTTGGCCGTGGCTAGAATGTGTGTCCCTCCACGTAAAAAAAAGAGATGTATTCTGTGCTCTTTTGATCTTTCGGTAAAGTCACGTAGGTAGAAAAATAAAATAAAAAATAATACATCACGACGTTTCGATCGCAACACAAGCGGTCATCCTCAGGTGGAACAAAACTAATCCAGCAATGGAACTCCTGAACCAACTGACCAGTTAACTGTATATAATAATTATCGTTATAATCTCCATGCTTGCAGATAATTCATCCTGTTTGTTTATAAGTTCGAAAATAGTTTGACTTAAACATATTTCGAATGCATACTCTTTGTTTTTTTCGGTAAAGCCACGTAGGTGAAAACAAAATAAAATAAAAATAAAAAAACTACATTTTTTATTTAATTTTATTTTTCTAGCCTACGTGACTTCACCGTAAGAACCAAAGAGTATAGATTCCTGCAGTCACGAAAGCTTCCAATCAAGATTGTACTCTGTACCGTGTATGAAAGTGTTTTCTACACATCCCATTAGCCGCACTGCCTCCTGCATATTTGCGGTAGCGTTTGTTTAATACGGAAAATAATCCTCCTGCTTCGGATTCGTCATTCATTGTCTTGTCGGCGATGTCAGCTTTGAATATTGCGAGTGCTCTCCATGAGTTCATTTCCCCTGGCTCTGAACGGGTGAGCTGCATTATCATCATCATCATTATAGTCATCACCATCGTGAAACACCACCACCTCTATCACAACCACACACTCATCACCACCAATTATTCACCACCACCACCACGATCATGATTTTCCAGCACCGTCATTATATCACCATCACTTTGCCACGATCATTAATTACATCATTATCACTTCACCATCAACAACCATTACTCAAATTGTAAATGTTGTGGTTTCACGCTTCAACACACCGGTGGGCTAAAGCAGTGAACTATTTGTCTTTTGTCAACGTGACATTTTTTTACTGATTGGCCGTGTCGGGTGGTGGAGGGTTACGACACATTTATAAATAACGCGATCTAAACCCAAAAACGTTGATTATGAATTATTCATTGCTATTATTTAGATTATACTGGTAGGAACCTCCTGGTTACACCAGCCCACAGGGAGGGGCTGGGTGGGGAGGGAAGGGCTGGGTGGGGAGGGTGGGGCTGGGTGGGGAGGGTGGGGCTGGGTGGGTGGGTGGGGAGGGGAGGGTGGGGAGGGGCTGGGATGAGGGTGGGAGGGGTGGGGCTGGGTGGTGAGAGGCTGGCCACCCCGTGGTGCCCTTATAAAACTCAAAGTTTAACCTACTCACGCCGGCTTGTGCCCGCCCTCACAGTCGGCCATATTTGCGGAATACACCGCGCCGCCGTTGACCCTGGCCATTGACCGAGCAACCCAACGTTCCTACCAGCTCCCTCCGCAGGACAATGTGTTTTTGGTGCTACACATGTCCAAAGCACGGGCCACTTTGCTCAACTGTCAGTTGTGGTGGCCAGGTCGATTCTAAAAAATAAGTTAAGACCTCCGTGGGCTTCGCCTGGTAGGATGGGGATGTTTCGATTTGAAGCTTTCGTGACTGCAGGGATTCATCTTATTGGTTCTTTCGGTAAAGTCACGGAGAAGGGAAGTAATAAAATAATAAAAATAAAACATAATAAAATAATTCTCACGTTTCGGCCACAACGGACGGCTGCTTGCGTTGTGGCCGAAACGTCGTGAGAATTATTTTATTATGTTTTATTTTTATTATTTTATTACTTCCCTTCTACGTGACTTTACCGAAAGAACCAAGAAGAGGATGGGGATGGTTTAGTGTTGTTTTGTTTGCGTTTGGGCGATTTGTTTACCTTTCTTACCAAGTTGGCACAGTAGGGGGGCACAGGCGGTGGATCGACCGGTCATCTCAAGTCAGTCGACCCGTGGCACCTGCTGGGTCTGTCCTGTGACCTCCTTCCTGCCGGCGGGCGTTCGACACTTTCACGTGGTCATTAAAGTGTACCTAGCCTGGCACAAGCACCTTTGTAGGCGACACCGCCACTTTAGTGGCGAATGGCGGCAGTTGTTGTTGGTGTTGTTTCATTTTATTTTTATTTTACTTTTATTAATTTTAATTTTTTACCTACGTGACCATCACCACCATCAACCACCATCACCACCGTCAACCACCACCACCATCATCACCATCACCACCGTCACCACCATCATCACCACCATCATCACCATCAACCCCATCATCACCACCATCATCACCATCACCACCATCATAACCATCACCACCATCACCACCATCATCACCATCAACCACCATCACCACCATCACCACCATCATCACCATCACCACCATCAACCACCATCACCACCATCACAAACATCATCACCATCATCAACCACCATCATCACCGTCACCACCATCACCACCATCGACCACCATCAACCACCATCATCAACCCATCATCGTCAAGCACCCATCACTGACAGTTACCAGGGGCAACGCCTCGTGACGTCGCGCCGCTCTCGTCCAATCGCGTGGCTCCACGCTGCCCCCACCACTCACCCCCCCCCCTAGAAGCCTGGCCTAGGCCTCCACTCAACACAACCCACCTCACGCCGCCGCCTTCAAAGCTCACCAGCCTCCTCCTCCTCCCTCCTCCTCATCATCTACCTCCTCATCACCCTCACGCGTCTCTCGCGTCTCCTCTCGTCCGTCACAAGGCAACGAACGACCCCCCCCCCCCAAGCTCACGCCCTCGTTTTAACGGCCGCTGTTGACCGCTGCGGCCTGTAGTTTTTCCGGTCTCGGATAGAATCCTCAGCCGGGGTTACCCCACCCTCGGCCCGCCTTCGCGCTCCGCCGCGGCAGGGGCCGCATGAGCGCATCGGGGTCTCCGCACGTGGCGTTCGAGGTTCCCGTGGAGGTGGCGGCCGCTGCGGCCACGTCGGCGGCGGGGATGCTGCGTAACGAGAGGCTGCGGCTCGGGGTATGCTTCGTGGGAGTGTTCGTCTGCTACTTCTACTACGGCATCCTGCAGGAGAGCATGTGAGTGGGTGGGCACGGTGGGTGCGTGGGGAGATGTGGGGGGGGGGTGCGTGGGGAGATGTGGGGGGTGGGTGCGTGGGGAGATGTGGGGGGGTGGGCACGGTGGGTGCGTGGGGAGATGTGGGGGGGGGGGGGTGCGTGGGGAGGTGTGGGGGGGGGGGTGCGTGGGGAGATGTGAGTGGGTGGGCACGGTGGGTGCGTGGGGAGATGTGGGGGGGGGGGGGGTGCGTGGGGAGATGTGAGTGGGTGGGCACGGTGGGTGCGTGGGGAGATGTGGGGGGGGGGGGGTGCGTGGGGAGATGTGAGTGGGTGGGCACGGTGGGTGCGTGGGGAGATGTGGGGGGGGGGGTGCGTGGGGAGATGTGAGTGGGTGGGCACGGTGGGTGCGTGGGGAGATGTGGGGGGGGGGGTGCGTGGGGAGATGTGAGTGGGTGGGCACGGTGGGTGCGTGGGGAGATGTGGAGAGATGTGTGTGTACGTGGGGAGATGGGGTGCGTGGGGAGATGGGGGGTACGTGGGGAGATGGGGGGTACGTGGGGAGATGTGTGTACGTGGGGAGATGGGGGGCTACGTGGGGAGATGTGAGTGGGTGGGCACGGTGGGGTGCGTGGGGAGATGTGTGTGTACGTGGGGAGATGTGAGTGGGTGGGCACGGTGGGGTGCGTGGGGAGATGTGGGGAGATGTGTGTGTACGTGTGGAGATGTGAGTGGGTGGGTGGGCACGGTGGGTGCGTGGGGAGATGTGTGTGTACGTGGGGAGATGTGAGTGGGTGGGTGGGCACGGTGGGGTGCGTGGGGAGATGTGTGTGTACGTGGGGAGATGTGAGTGGGTGGGTGGGCACGGTGGGGTGCGTGGGGAGATGTGTGTGTACGTGGGGAGATGTCAGTGGGTGGGTGGGCACGGTGGGGTGCGTGGGGAGATGTGTGTGTACGTGGGGAGATGTGTGTGTACGTGGGGAGATGTGTGTGTACGTGGGGAGATGTGAGTGGGTGGGTGGGCACGGTGGGTGCGTGGGGAGATGTGTGTGTACGTGGGGAGATGTGAGTGGGTGGGTGGGTGGGCAGGGTGGGGTGCGTGGGGAGATGTGTGTGTACGTGGGGAGATGTGTGTGTACGTGGGGAGATGTGTGTGTACGTGGGGGTACGTGGGGAGATGTGTGTGTACGTGGGGAGAAGTGTGTGTACGTGGTGAGATGTGGGGGTGCGTGGGGAGATGGGGGGTACGTGGGGAGATGTGTGTACGTGGGGGTACGTGGGGAGATGTGTGTGTACGTGGTGAGATGTGTGTGTACGTGGGGAGAAGTGTGTGTACGTGGTGAGATATGGGGGTGCGTGGGGAGATGGGGGGTACGTGGGGAGATGTGTGTACGTGGGGGTACGTGGGGAGAAGTGTGTGTACGTGGGGAGAAGTGTGTGTACGTGGGGAGAAGTGTGTGTACGTGGGGAGAAGTGTGTGTACGTGGGGAGAAGTGTGTGTACGTGGTGAGATGTGGGGGTGCGTGGGGAGATGGGGGGTACGTGGGGAGATGTGTGTACGTGGGGGTACGTGGGGAGATGTGTGTGTACGTGGGGAGAAGTTTGTGTACGTGGTGAGATGTGTGTGTACGTGGGGAGAAGTGTGTGTACGTGGTGAGATGTGGGGGTGCGTGGGGAGATGGGGGGTACGTGGGGAGATGTGTGTACGTGGGGGTACGTGGGGAGATGTGTGTGTACGTGGGGAGAAGTTTGTGTACGTGGTGAGAAGTGTGTGTACGTGGTGAGAAGTGTGTGTACGTGGTGAGAAGTGTGTGTACGTGGGGAGAAGTGTGTGTACGTGGTGAGATGTGGGGGTGCATGGGGAGATGGGGGGTACGTGGGGAGATGTGTGTTTACGTGGGAAGAAGTGAGGGGTACGTGAGGAGATGTGAGTGGGTGGGCACGGTGGGGTACGTGGGGAGATGTGTGTGTACGTGGGGAGATGTGTGTGTACGTGGGGAGATGTGTGTGTGTGTACATGGGGAGGTGTGTGTACGTTGGGGAGATGTGGGTCCGTGGGGAGATGTGTGTGTGTGTGTGTACATGGGGAGATGTGTGTGTGTGTGTACGTGGGGAGATGGGGGGGGTACATGGGGAGATACATGGGGAGACGAGGGGGTAAATAGCAGCCACGGTGGCTAGGAGATGTTAACTACCTCGCCAGGTCTACAGGAGGCCGTTGGTTCGATCCTGACGGTCACCTGCTGGCTGTATATTTGGAGTTTGCGTGTCTCTCTCTCCGTGGTCGCGTGGATTTTCCTGCCGGGTCCTCAGGGTTTTTTCCCACCACATTTAAAATCAACATCACGCGTTTCGAGTATTTGGCTGCTATGAATGTGATAGTTTTAGTTTACACGAGTAGACATGGGGGGGGGGGGGGTGTAGCATGGCGAGACGAGGGTGTACATGGGTTTAGGGGTGGTACGTGGAGGATAAATGGTGAATGAATGGGGTGAAAGAGGGTGGGGGGTGAATCAAGGATCAGGCTCTGATGCCACTCACCACTGATGTCAGTCATGGCAAGGGGAATCGGCATCCGGTCACCGGGTTCAGAGAGTGCAGTGCAGTGCTAACCAGAGGTCGCAACCGGGTACCCGATACCCGTACCCTACCCGATACCTAGCTACCCGTACCCGGCCGGGTACGGGTAGCCGTTTGCGACCCTGGTGCGGCCGGGTACGGGTACGGGTAGGCCGTGAGTCACTGGTGAGTCACCGTTTGTCACTCATTTCCCAACGTCTTGTCTCTTCTCACAATTCAAGTTCCTAGAATCAACCCACCCGCGCCTGCAACATGGCTTCATCCCAGAGGTCGCAATTAGGTACCCGATACCCGTACCCTACCCGTACCCGGCCGCGACCCTGGTGCGGCCGGGTACGGGTAAGGAATCAAAACCCGTTTGCGACCTCTGGTGCTAACCAATGTGCCGTTACTATCTCTCTATGGGGGTATAATGGGGACGCAAGGGGGTAGGTGGAGGGGGGCACGCATGGACGATAATGTGGTGAACCGGTGGATACACACATGGGAAACGAGAGAATGGTGGATACGGAAACGCGGGAGACACCGAGATGTATGGGAGACGCGGTGGGGGGTGGTGATGGTCGGAGGGGGGGGGAACTGGAGGACACGTGGACAATAAGAGACGTGGGCGATAATGGCACGGGGAAATGTGAGACGTGGTGGTGCTTTGTAGTAGGGCTGAACGATGAATCGATTTCAAATCGAAATCGTAATTTGAAACGATGCGATTTTTTGCGATTTGAAAAGTCCTATTACTTTCTTATTGGAATTGTTTTATTTGTTATTATTATAACTTTATTTAACTTAACAATTGTTCTACGTTTGATTGTTCTATTTAAATACTTGTTTTTATAAATACATGTTGGAAGCGATTTATGTCTTTTAAGCGCTCATCCTTGCGTTAGAATATATAGAGCGGTTAATATTTTGATGGTATCATGTGGTAATGCTCCATCACATGTTTTTAATCTATGACACGGTGAATATTGAACTGAAGCTTGACTTTAAAAAAATTTAATCGTAAATCAAATCGCAATAAGATATTTTCAATCTTCATTTGAAGCTTTCGTGACTGCAGGAATCCATACTCTTTGATATTTTCCCCAAATCGTTCAGCCCTATTTTCTAGGAGCATCCTTCTTGCTACTTGGAACTGCTGAACCGCTTTAGGACGGCGCGAGACGAGGCGACGGAGACATCGGAGAGAATTTCACGGGGCCGTCCAAATCCAGACAATTATGTAATGACATCTTAATTTGACCACATTTGTGTTTGGTTTGTTGTCCTTAGCCCGCACCTCCGATTCGCACGGTTGGCTACGTACGGTGCGAACGAAGGTGAACAAACATTTCCACATCATATACTTTGCATCGATTTTACCTTGTAAATAGTAAATGCACTGGCCTCATGAAAGTTTTGGCAGCTTAGTCCTGCGTATCCAGTTGGCAGCGTGGGCAATGGCTTAGTTCCAAGTACAGTAGTTCTGACGTGGCACGGTTTACCTCGTGCTGTTGTGTATGTTGACGGTGGTTAGACGCACTGAACCCGGGCCACCTGGGTTCGATTCACAGCCAAGGCCAACACCGTTTGGCGAGTGGTATCAGAACCGGTCCTGGTACCCAACCTCCGTTGCTTCCCCGATCCAGCTCCGTCCCTCCGCCTTGCCTTCTACCATCCCACAAGGCCAGCCTGGTGAAGTATGGTCAAACAACAGCCGTGACCGATATGGCATGTGGGAGACCTTCATGCAGTCGTAGATTCAACCGAGATGTAAATGTCACCTTGGTTATGAATGAATAACTATTCAGCTTTTTAAATAATGTTTTTTATTTTACCAGGTAAGGCCCACTGAGCTGTATAGCTCTTTTTTTCAGAAGCGACCTTGCCACAAATGATAGCCCAAGGAAGTGGCTTATCATGTGGACATTTATAGCAGCCAAATAAACTAAACGCACGTTGATTGTAAATGTGGAGGGAAAAATCGGAGGACCCGGATAAAAATCCACGCGACCACGGGGAGAGAGTGAGACACGCAAACTCCAAATATACAGCAGGCGTCAGGGTCAGTATTGAACCCAGGACTTATTTCATACCAGGCGAGGTAGTTAACATCTTCTAGCCACCGCGATGATGATGAGAGAGAGAGAGACACGCAAACTCCAAATATACAGCAGCAGGCGTCAAGGTCGGGATCGAACCCACGACCTCCTGCACACCAGGCGAGGTAGTTAACATCTCCTAGCCACCGTGATGATGAGAGAAAGAGACACGCAAACTCCAAATATACAGTAGCAGGCATCAGGGTCGGGATCGAACCCACGACCTCCTGCATACCAGGCGAGGTAGTGAACATCTCGACGCTGCGGCGATCTAATAAGTTGGTTGCCTCATCCACATTGGTGGTGCCCAGCTAGTGGTGTCAATTCCACGGTTATATGGTGGGCGACGGTGTATCCTTAGTTAACTATGAAGCAAGCACACGACGGTAATTGCCACTTCGATTTAAAGCTTTCGTGACTGCAGGGATTCATATTCTTGGTGCTTTCGGTAAAGTCACGTAGAAGGGAAATAATAATAAACTTTTTTTTTATTACTTTCTTAAAATTTATTTTCTTTTTAAATCCTTTATATTAAGTTCACTTGCTTGCGCGCTTACGACCGTGCAAATCTTTCGGTCATTTGTTAACCCACTTCCCGTGATCCAATCGAGCTGACATTTTGCACACAGACCCGTTGTGTGTGACAATTTATTTTCGTGAATTTTTTTTTCAAAAATTTGACACTTTTTAGAATTTTTTTTTTATATTTAATTACCAATTGCTTAATGGTGGCAGGCAATCATCTGACCCATAGGTGGCAGCCATCTCAAGCCAGAGGACGAGATGACTCTAGCCGCCACGCATATAAAGGATTTATAGTGAAAAACTTTGTTTTTACGGGTTAATTCTTTTTTATTTCCCTTCTACGTGACTTTACCGAAAGAACCAATAATATAGTAATTGCCACGTTTCGCTGGTGAGAATGATTGTTCTTCAGCGGAACCGGCGTGAGCGGAAGCAATCGTAACGGGCGGGTTAATTTTGTACTCGACACGTCAGAATTTTTCTTGGGCTTAACGACATATTAGCATAGTTTGATACGTACGGTGCGACAGACGTTCAACACACGTACACACACCGCACCTCAGAGGTCGCAAACGGGTTTTGATTCCTTACCCGTACCCGGCCGCACCAGGGTCGCAAACGGGTACCCGTACCCTACCCGATACCCGGCCGGGTACGGGTAGCCGGGTATCGGGTAGGGTACGGGTACCCGATTGCGACCTCTGGGATGAAGCCATGTTGCAGGTGCGGGTGGGTTGATTCTAGGAACTTGAATTGTGAGAAGAGACAAGACGTTGGGAAATGAGTGACAAACGGTGACTCACCAGTGACTCATGGCTTACCCATCCCGTACCCTGCCGCACCAGGGTCGCAAATGGGTACCTGTACCCCGCCGGGTACTGGTAGCTGGGTATCGGGTAGGGTACGGGTATCGGGTACCCGGTTGCGACCTCTGCCGCACCTCCGATTAGCACGGTTGGCTACGTACGGTGTGAAAGAAGTTCAACATACGTACGTACGGATCATTTACGAGGCCTAACCTAATTATCAATGATGAATCGGCAAGCACTGCTGTTGTCTGTCGTGGTGACTAAGTGGTAACACTTTATCGACCCGGATGGAAGGATTGATGTTTGAGGATGACGCAGGGGAAGGATGTACTGTACTTGTATGTAGTGTTGGGAGCCTATGATGTTATGTTGTCTCTGAGTGTGACACGTTTTATCTGGGTTTTGCGTGTTGCTTGTCTGTGTGTGTGTCATGCCTTTCTGAGCTTCCCCAAAATCTACTCTGCCTTAAATGAGTACCGGGTGAGGTGTGTAAAAATGGGCTATGGGGAGACAAAGGCGGCCGGGCATGGCGCTGGCCCCCCACCCCCTCGTGTTCTGTGCTGGCCTTCATAGGTGCTCGCTAACAAAAGTCTGTACATGGGGTATATCTATCACGTGTATTTTGCCTGGGTTCGTTGTGTTGCATGTGTGCTGTGTTGATGCACATCTCGTGTGTGACGGTCTATGTGCGGCGTGTTCCGTGTACGTCTGGCGTGTCTGTCCGTACATTCGACACGTATGGGCGCGCGTTTAAATGTTTCCACGTGCGCACACGCACGTCATACCTGAGAGTGCGGCTTGCCCGTTTACACGCGCGTGTCGTATCGTCACGCTTGTGTGGTTGTGTGTGCTAACAGCGCTTGGCCTCAACAGTCTGTTAAAGGCCACCCGGGGGGGGATCTTTGTGTTTGTGTGCGAGCGAGCAGCACGCGTGGACAGTACGGCTCGGGAGACGTGGAGGAGCGCTTCCGGTTCGCCATGTCGCTCGTCTTCGTGCAGTGCGTGATCAGCGCGCTCTTCGCCAAGCTCGGTACGGCGAGCGCCGACCGCCCTGAGCAACGGCAGAAAAGCCAATTGCCTCCCTGAACACCAGTCGCTCGCAGCCGGGGCGGTGGATATGCGCGTGAACACGGAGGCGTTGATGTTTTGGTGGATCGCCGCACCAAATGTTGTGAAACTCCCTTTTCCCGCGGGTGTCGAGGAGGTCATCCGCGGTGTTCCTGTGCTCTGTCCTCCGTCACCGTGATCATTGTTGCGATTATCGTCGTGGTCATCATCTGGCTGGTGCGGTGCGTGCGCGCAGTGATGAAGTACGTGACGAGGCCGGCGCCCGACCGCACGGCGGGCTGGTTGTCCGCGGCCTGCGCCGTCTCCTACCTCGGCGCCATGGTCTCCAGCAACTCGGCGCTGCAGTACGTCAACTACCCCACGCAGGTGCGTGCCGTCACACCCCGCGTCGCACCCCCACGTCACACCCCCCGCGTCACACCCCCCCGCGTCACACCCCCCCGCGTCACACCCCCCCGCGTCACACCCCCCCGCGTCACACCCCCGCATCACACCCCCGCGTCACACCCCGCACAACGCCACCCCCACGTCACACCCCGCCCCACGCTGGTTCGCGCAGTCACACCCCGCGTCACACCCCGCGTCACACCCCGCGTCACACCCCGTCACACCCCCGCGTCACACCCCACATCACACCCCGTCGCACCCCGCGTCACACCCCGCCTCACACCCCGCCTCACACCCCCGCCTCACACCCCCCGCGTCACACCCCCGCGTCACACCCCCGCGTCACACCCCCGCGTCACACCCCCGCGTCACACCCCCGCGTCACACCCCCGCGTCACACCCCCGCGTCACACCCCCGCGTCACACCCCCGCGTCACACCCCCGCGTCACACCCCCGCGTCACACCCCCGCGTCACACCCCCGCGTCACACCCCCGCGTCACACCCCCGCGTCACACCCCCGCGTCACACCCCCGCGTCACACCCCCGCGTCACACCCCCGCGTCACACCCCCGCGTCACACCCCCGCGTCACACCCCCGCGTCACACCCCCGCGTCACACCCCCGCGTCACACCCCCGCGTCACACACCCCGCGTCACACACCCCGCGTCACACCCAAACCCCGCTGCACTGCGATGTTGCCCTGAAATGGGAGTACAGCAAGTGGGTCTGTGAATAGTTTTCTCAAGAGCTCTTTGGTTTCTGCCTTTTTTTTTTTACACAAAAGGAAATTCGCCAAACTTCCCAAATGCAGCAACGTTCATGAAAACCATTTCGAGAGACTCGGCGAGACTTTCTGGGGTAAATAAATGTTCTAGATTTGCAGCTTTCGTGACTGCAAGGATTCGTACTGTTAGGTTTTTTCCGGTAAAGTCACGTAGGTATAAAATAATAGAATAGAAGTAAAACAATATTATTATTTATTATTTTACTTCTATTATTTATTATTCTTAATTTTTATTATTTATTTTTTTCCTACGTGACTTTACCGAAAAAACCTAAGAGTCTAAACAAATGTTGTTATTGTTGTTGTTATTATTATTATTGCACGTGATTCGTAACTTGCTTTCACCGTTTCAGGTGCTGGGCAAGTCCTGCAAGCCTATCCCAGGTGAGACACGGCGCTGTCAAACGTATGTATGTTGAACTTCTTTCGCATCTTCTTGGTTCTTTCGGTAAAGTCACGTAGAATGGAAATAATAAAATAAATAAAATAAAACATAATAAAATAATTCTCACGACGTTTCGGCCACAACGCAAGCAGCCGTCCTCAGGTGAAGAACAGGTTTGTCGAGCAAGCAGCCGTCCTCAGGTGAAGAACAGGTTTGTCGAGCAAGCAGCCGTCCTCAGGTGAAGAACAGGTCTGTCGAGAAGACAGACTGTCTTCTCGACAGACCTGTTCTTCACCTGAGGATGGCTGCTTGCGTTGTGGCCGAAACGTCGTGAGAATTATTTTATAAAGTTTTATTTTTATTATTTTTATTATTTCCATTCTACGTGACTTTACCGAAAGAACCAAGAAGATGAATCCCTGCAGTCACGAAAGCTTTAAATCGAAATTTCTCTGGTTCTTTCGGTAAAGTCACGTCTAAAGATAAAATAATAAATTAAATAATAACATACGACGTTTCGATTGCAACACAAAACGTCGTATGTTAGTATTTAATTTATTACTTTATCTTTAGACGTGACTTTACCGAAAGAACCATAGAGTAATTCCTGCAGTCACGAAAGCTCCAAATTCAAGATCGAAATTTCTTTCGCACCGTACGTAGCCAACCGTGCTCATCGACACGTTTTACATTACACGTTGACAGCGACTTTAATGCCGGTGTTCACGCCCGCCGGAGCTGTCGAAAGTTGCACGACTTAATTATCGCCTGCAATTGCTTTGTCTGCATCCGTAGAGAGAGAGAGTAGTTGCTCAACCAGGGCATGTCCCCTGACACGGCCACCCACTTTCCTCCCACCCACGTGACGTGGCATGGCAGCGCGTGCATGTTGCACGTCGAGGTATAGTGTAGCGGGCGGCATGATCCGCCGTTCCTCGTGAATGACGGACCCTCTCGAGGTGCAAGCATTTGGATCGGGGGGGGGGGGGAATCATTTACAATCCAAGACGACCACATTGGCTGTTACAGGGCTTGCATTGACGATGACGCGTCGTATAGGAGTAGGTTTTTACCCTATTAAATTGGTACAAAACTGACACCTTTATACAAGGCATCATGTTTGCAATAACCGCAACACAAGCAGTCAAAATGCAAACAAAAAGAAACAACTCTGATGATGATAATGATATGCACTGTCTTTGAAGTTGATTGGTCCACACCCGAGACAGCTTTCCTTAGAGCCTAGTCTCCATTGGTGTTGGACCAGATGACGCCAAAAGGCCTTGTATAAAGGTGTCAGTTTTTGTACCAGTTTAAAGTGTAAAAATCTACTACTATATTTTGCCACTGGTAAAGGAGATGTCTCATAGTGATGACGCGTCAATTTTACCGTTTTTAAAATAGATTGCGCTCGTGTCTGCGCGCAGCGAACGTTTGACGAAGGCGATGAGCCTGGCTTTTAAGTGCCGGCTTCTTCAAGTTATGCTTGCAGCTGCTGGCCCTGTCAGATGCCGGGAGAGCTCTAGGGATGTGACCTCTTAATTTCAAGCGCTCTCGATGAGATGTCCGTCCGGGTGGTTCGGCGGTTAGTACACGCGCGTGTGCGCACCGATGGATATCGAGCGTGTTTCGCACCGCGCGCAGCCCGCCACGCTCATCGTGGGTCTGCGAGTTCAAATCCCGGCCGTGGCTTGGGACGTCCATCCCCTCGGGGTGGATAACAATGCCGAGCTCCGTGATGGAGAAAGAAAGAAAACTGAGTGATGCGCTCCGGATTCGATTGGTTTTCACTTGCTTGTGACTTTAGCAATGTATCAAGTTTCGATTTAAAGCTTTCGTGACTGCAGGGATTCATCTTGGTTTGAAGCTTTCGTGACTGCAAGGAATCATCTTCTTAGGTTTTTTCGGTAAAGTCACGTAGAAAGTAAAATAAAATAAAAACAAAAATCACGACGTTTCGGAGGCAACACAAGTCTCCGTCATCAGGTGGGACCGTCACAGCCAGATTAGCTGTATCAAGTGAGGCAATGATTCAAGATGTAATCCCTTAAAAGCGAGTTGAGGGGGGAGGGAGAGGGAGGGGGGAGCTCATCAGACTATGGTAGCCAATGAAAGGAACGTATCGGGAGGGAGGGGGGGCGAGGCCAAAAGGGTGGGCGATGGACGTGGAAGCGCTTGTGCGCAAGCGGCCAATTACTGCACACGCCAACACAATGGAGCGATTGTGCGCAAGCGGCCAGCCACTGCACCCGCCAACACAATGGGCAGAGAGGAGGAGGGGAGGTCTAATACACATGATAGACAAAAGAACGAAAATGATGATGGGTACAAACTTAGGGGGAGCTCATCAGACTATGGTAGCCAATGAATGGAACGTATCGGGAGGGAGGGGGGGGGCGGGGGGGGGCGAGGCCAAAAGGGTGGGCGACGGACGTGGAAGCGCTTGTGCGCAAGCGGCCAATTACTGCACACGCCAACACAATGGAGAGAGAGGGGGAGGGGGGGTCTGATACACATGATAGACAAAAGAACGAAAATGCCCATGTTTATACCAATGCTGGCTGAACAATGAAGAGAGTACTGTTAAAATAACTGGGGATGTTAACACTCGGTAAAGTACAGTAAAAAATAGTGCCTGTCAGATAAGATGGTCCAAAAAATTTGTGATTAAGTCTTTTTTGCGTGGTTGATAACATCTTTCCAATGATTACTAAGTTTGTACCCATCATCACGGTTGAAATTATTCTTTGGTTCTTTTCGGTTAAGTCACGTCTAAAAATAAAATAATAAATTAAAATAACATATTACGACGTTTCGATTGCAACACAAGCAATCATCATCAGGTATAAAAGAAATAGCTGATGATGATTGCTTGTGTTGCAATCGAAACGTCGTAATATGTTATTTTAATTTATTATTTTATTTTTAGACGTGACTTAACCGAAAAGAACCAAAGAATAATTCCTGCAGTCACGAAAGCTCCTAAATTAAGGTTGAAATTATGTCTGTGTTTGTATATTTGTATGGCTTCGTGTACAAACCTTTGATGGTAGCCGGGAGGTTTGCAGAGAACCTTGGTCTCGGAAAAGACAATTTCATGAGAGCCCACCGAGTTGTAGCAATGAACTGATTCTTCTGCCGTGGCCGATCATTGCTACAACTCGGTGGGCTCTCATGAAATTGTCTTTTCCGAGACCAAGGTTCTCTGCAAACCTCCCGGCTACCATCAAAGGTTTGTACACGAAGCCATACAAATATACAAACACAGACATAATTTCAACCGTGATGATGGGTACAAACTTAGTAATCATTGGAAAGATGTTATCAACCACGCAAAAAAGACTTGATCACAAATTTTTTTGGACCATCTTATCTGACAGGCACTATTTTTTACTGTACTTTACCGAGTGTTAACATCCCCAGTTATTTTAACAGTACTCTCTTCATTGTTCAGCCAGCATTGGTATAAACATGGGCATTTTCGTTCTTTTGTCTATCATGTGTATCAGACCCCCCCCTCCCCCTCTCTCTCCATTGTGTTGGCGTGTGCAGTAATTGGCCGCTTGCGCACAAGCGCTTCCACGTCCGTCGCCCACCCTTTTGGCCTCGCCCCCCCCCCGCCCCCCCCTCCCTCCCGATACGTTCCATTCATTGGCTACCATAGTCTGATGAGCTCCCCCTAAGTTTGTACCCATCATCATTTTCGTTCTTTTGTCTATCATGTGTATTAGACCTCCCCTCCTCCTCTCTGCCCATTGTGTTGGCGGGTGCAGTGGCTGGCCGCTTGCGCACAATCGCTCCATTGTGTTGGCGTGTGCAGTAATTGGCCGCTTGCGCACAAGCGCTTCCACGTCCATCGCCCACCCTTTTGCCTCGCCCCCCCCTCCCTCCCGATACGTTCCTTTCATTGGCTACCATAGTCTGATGAGCTCCCCCCTCCCTCTCCCTCCCCCCTCAACTCGCTTTTAAGGGATTACATCTTGAATCATTGCCTCACTTGATACAGCTAATCTGGCTGTGACGGTCCCACCTGATGACGGAGACTTGTGTTGCCTCCGAAACGTCGTGATTTTTGTTTTTATTTTATTTTACTTTCTACGTGACTTTACCGAAAAAACCTAAGAAGAAGGGGATTCATCTTCTTGGTTCTTTCGGTACAGTCACGTAGAAGGGAAGTAATACAAATAAAACATAATCAAATAATTCTTACGACGTTTCGCCACAACGCAAGCAGCCGTCCTCAGGTGAATGAACAGGTCTGTCGAGAAGACAGCGTCTGAATGAATATTTTATTGTTAAATTTTATTATTTTGTTATTTCCCTTCTACGTGACTTTTCCAAAAGAACCAAGAATATAATGTATCTAGCGTCCGGAGACTTTGGCCCGAGTGGCAGTGGCGATGGCTTCGCACGTGTCCTGTAATCCAGCACTGGAGCGCGCCAAGTGAGGTCTGGGTGGGGGAGGGAGGCAGTTTTACAGGTAGGAACAACAGTTCCACACTGCCCGCCAGGGGATTAATCCGTCTGTCGTGCATAGCCACGACCTCGATTTGTATTTCATAGAGCGCTTCGGGCAGGCTCGGCACCACGTGACGCGCCAGCCCCACGCAGCTTGCGCCGCGTGACACGGATCGCACGAATGCGCCGTCCAACCAAGTTCCTACCTGCCCACTTCCGAAGGAACGTGTTGTGGATGCAGTTTCTAGAAATCCTCTCCGCCTCTGTCCACCCAGCGGTATAAACGGGGACGCCGCAGGAGATCGGCGGGTCGCGCGTGTGGTGGGGGTGAAGCGTGGGCTTTCTCACGCTTGCTTCAAGACCTCCCACCCCAGCGTGGAAGAGAAGGCCAAAGTCCGTCTGGAGAGGGCACTCGA